>NC_056626.2:181170276-181385930 GCF_002870075.4 Lactuca sativa | reverse complement strand
CCTTGGCCGTAAACTCCTATTACTTGTGTTTCTTGAATGATTTTTAGCCTCTAATGATCATACACTAGGTCCTTAACTAGTTGCTTAACAAGAAAATAGGACTAGGTAGCCTTAAAGCTCCATTTTGGAGTTTACTCCCCAAGAACGTTCTTGGGCAGTAAACTCCCGGATCTTGCATTTTAAACATGTAATTGATGTTATAAAGCATATAACAAGTAATGAAACACATCTAGGAAAGTAGACTCACAATCTGGGATGAAAACCCGAAGAGCCATGAGAGAGAAATTGGCTTTTCTCTAACTGAAATTTAAATAATGAACTAATTTGGTTCAGAATTCTATTTATAGTCCTGAGATTTTTGGCAGAAAATATTTCTATTCTCGGAATGGATTCTAATGACCTAGAGCAATGGAATTACAGTGTTGCACAAAATCCTAGTGCATCCACTCTCCTAATAACTCTCTAGGTGTGAAACCCTGAAACTGCCAAACTTATACCTTAAGTCTGAAATTTTACTGTAACTGCTCTACTTCTATTGGATTGAAATGGTTTGATTAGAATGGAAATTTCGGGTTGTCACATCATCCCCCTGTTGAAGGGAATTTCGTCCCGAAATTAGAATTTAGGCAAGGTAGTATGCACGAATGATCGAGTCCTGAGTAGGAAACTTCCTAACTGATTGGTTCTAGCGCACCTAAGTGAAATCGGGCTCTCGGTTGGTATTCCAACGAACCTTCACTAACTGGCGACGGCGTTGCTTCGTCCGCTTGACCTCTCGGTCGAGGGTCACCACGGTTCTAGTATGAAGGCGAGGATCTCGACGAGTGGACTTGCAAGAGTCCTAACGGAAAGGTATGATTTCACGATCGAGATGCGAAGGGTAGATTGTACGTTACTGAGTTCGCGGAGTAGGTCTAGTTTGTACGAGGCACAGGACTGATTCTGATAAGAATCTCGGAGGTCCTGTCTAACTTGGATTTAGCTTTCCACGCTTTACGAAGCGTATTAAGCCATTCCCAGAGCGAGTTATCCTAAAGGACTTGGTCACTCACTTGGAATTTCAAAGGTTCCTTTTCTTGCGTAACTTCCCAGTCATAGGCCACCCCTTGCTGGGTCAAAGTCGTACGAGTTTCTGTAGCTTGCGAGGAGTTTTGAATGAGCTATGGCGGTAGGTCGGTAAGACCCAAAAATTTGGCGAATGACTGTCGGCGTCTCTGTGTCGATAATTGCTCCACCATTTCATCTATGCGAGGCAGAGATAACGATTTCTATAAAAATCTTGACAGAGTCCTCAATAACCGAGGTACATACAATGCGATCCGTCGATCTCTAGAAGAATATGACCGGGGTTTCTCTAGGGTGAGAAACCTAGTCTTCAAATTCTATTTCTGTGTAGTTCGCTTAGTTGTTTGCACTGTTCTGGTATCTCCGTGGGTGTTTAAACTATTGGGCGATCTGTTTTCGGGAGTCGTACTGGGTTCTAAGTTTGTTCGCATGACGATGCGATTACTCGTATACTTAGGCAGTTCTCCGTCTTGAAGTCCATTTTAAAATTCATACAGGGCTTCACGATCATAATCTCGTGTATACAAGTCGTATATAATTAAGATTGAAGAGGTAGTCGAATAACTGATTCTTCCTTACTCTCACATCCCAATGAGGAAAAGAGTTAAGGCGAAATCATTAATTCGAAACCTGTAGAACCTTGATTATATAACACTCTTATGTATACATTCCTCAGTGATAGATCATCCGCATGAATTTCTGGATTGAACTTGACGTACTGTACGAGTGGTACTTCAGGGATTTCTTCGGAAAGAAAATAACTAAGAGGTACTCCGGGCGTGAGTACTTTGGTGTTTTGATGTGACGGTTTCGCTAAAATGACGTTTACTGATAAGGAGACGTACGTATGAAGCTGTTTTTGTGGGGATCAAATTTAATCGAGTCGTATGATAATGTCGAAATCATACTGAAATTTAAAGACATTAGATTTGAACATAAAACGTTTTACAGACAAAAACACAACAATGCAACCATTAACAGCGTTACTGAACTTAGGATTTACTACAAGACTATTGCTGCGAACAAGGTATACTACAAAAGACAAGTATACGCAGCACGAGCATCCTTAAACGGACGGGATCTCGCAAAAGATAAGACTCTGGTTGCACTAGTTTTGGGATGGTGCATAAGTCTGTTACAACGAAACGCCTAAGTTACATTAACGTGGGTCCGGAGAAGACTTTCCTGCGGCGGTGGTTGGTAATAGACTTTCGTCTGTGTTAGAAATTTCTAACCCTGGGCAGTTCCTTTTGTAGTGACCTACATTGCCACAACTGTAGCAAACCTGGTCTACACTGGTGTTTGGCACTTGAGTGGCCTGAGCTGTCAGCGTCTTGTAGTAACGGGCTGTATGCCCCTTCCTGTTGCAGTGTGAGCACTGCATCTCTTTACAATTTCCATAGTGGTGGAAATTGCATTTAATGCATTTTGGGAGAATTCCAGCATAGAGTTTGGCTGGTTTGGGGACCATTGGAACACCCGAAGGAATGGTCATAGGAGGTGCAGATATCGTAGCTGTGTTCTTATTCGCCCCTCGAAGCGATTTGTTCTTCCTTTTGGCCCAAAACTTCCAGCTGTTATACTTGGCCTCGGCACTCGGGGTACCGTGGTAGTTTGTTGGTCGTTGCGGGGCTGGGTTGTTACTTGGATTGGAATGATTGATAGCGATCCTGCTAACACTTGCGTTGTTAGCGTTCAGGTGGGTCATAACAGCTGACACGACAGCCGAGACTGCAGCTTGAAAGGTAGCTGCATCAATCTGAAGGGTTGGGGTTTGGTTGATGGGCTGCTCGTCTTTCTTTGGCGACATGATTCTGTTTCACGGAAAGAAAATGAATTTGGGAGTGAGCATGGTTGAACCTAGACTTAATTTGACTGTTTAAGAAAAGAATAGAAGTATGTTCTCGAAAGTTCAACCTACATCCCTATGATGCAGTCCTTAGTACAGAATGAAAGTATGTTCGCGAAGGGTTGACCTACATCCCTATGATGTAGTCCTAGTACAAAATGGAAGTATGTTCGTAGAATGGTCTCAAGACGTTTGTCGTTCGAGCTGAGGTATCGTGGGTTGGTGAATATCAAGATCCAACCACTGAAAGAGACTTGGAAATGCCTTTGGAGATAAATCACCATAGTCCAATGACTTGACTAAAGTCTGATTCAGATAGACTCTAATTAAAGTAAGATAAAAGTACTTGGATGAAGAATGACACAGAAGTTAGCCGGCTGTCAATATCTTTGATATTCACGATGTAAGGATTCTGGAAAATGACCTTGTAAAGGTCTTACATCATATCCACAGAAGATAGTTCCTGACAGCATAAAGGTCTAGCTAAAGTACTTACGGAACAAGATAATTTCATAGAAAATGCCACATCGGGCATAGACAGAAAACGATTCCTTTTAACAAGGAATATAAAGTAAAGCGTCTACTACTGGCGACGGTCATCCCTCTGGTGAACTCTTAGTTCAACCGATTGACGTTCCATGTCAAGTAGGTGTCTTCCGCACATCATCTGGCGTACTCGGAGCCCTATGACTTCGGTTCGTGATTCGGCTAGTGCTTGCAGCAGGGTTTCATGGTTTCTCACTGATCTCTCGTGAGCATCTTCTAGATGAATGGTGTGGAGGGTATGCATTCTAGCATAGGCGACTACTTCTGAAATCTGATGTAGGGCTGTCCTGCCTTGAATCTCGTTTCGGGCCTCTCTACAGACCAAGATTGGCAAGACTATACCTGCTAAGCCCTCATTGCTCAAGTCATAAAAACTTCGGTCGCCATCAAATAGCATAGACTGCTCTTGTCCTTGGCTCCATATTTCCATGCATTCCACTCACACAGGGTCGGGCCATGAAAAGCCGGACGAGGGTTAGGAATTGGAAAGGAGCTGTTTGGGGTAGGTTCTCCACCTCTGGTTTGGAGTTAGCATCGTACAAAAGGTCCTCATCTTGGTGATCATTCAGGGGATAGGATGATCATTCTCTGGTCCTTCTCCAAACCAACCAGCTATGACTTCATTCGGAAGATACTGGTTGTCGGGGGGGATGGAGTCCAGCTATGTTTTCTATGCGAGAATTTAGGGTAAGAGAATAATTATTAGATGAACTATCTAGATAATTATTTAGAACACCTTCATTAGTTACATCGCTATTTGTGAAGTGCATACCAGCTATGTGTAATCTAAACAGGATAGACTTTCGAATAAGTGACCTTAATTCCAAATTCACACAGAATAGGGGTAAGGCAAAATTATCATAGATTCTAAGTCTATAACATCCTAATTACATATAGCCTTAGTGTATCCACTTAGTAACTATCAACTTAGTAATGAAGATCCCGTTTTAATTCTCAAGTATAAAGTACTTATAGTAACACCAAATACTCCTATAGTATTTTAAATTTATTGTTATGTTCTATTGTTCTCGTTGTGGTAGGGTTGGTAAGATTTTAGCATTGTTGCAACCACACACTTAAACTTAGGCACATGCTAGTCAACCCTCGGATAATATAGGTGATCAGGCTATATCTTCCCAGTTTTGACCATATGTCTCTAAGCCCACTTGTGTTGCCCAACAATCATAATTCTTTTGTACTGTCCTAATGACACTGATTTTAGTATGAATGCAGCACGTATACTTACTTAAATATTTTACTATTTAAAGTATAAACTCTTGGTCAGAGTATTTTTTTTATCCCTTATGTATTTATAGTTTGTATATCTTTTATGGGTTGATATACTTAATTCACTATAAACAATGCTCTGATACCAATCTGTCACACCCCAAAACCACGAACGGCGGAAACATTCAGGGGTGGAGGACGTCATGTACAGTATCACAACAGTGTAATATAATAAACAAGCAACAACATCATCCATTGCATTATAAGTAAAGTTTTAATACATGTGTGTTTCTTTAATTGTAGTAAGACACCAAAAATATACAATCAAAATAAAAGACGAGACTTGACTGCTCCGTCTTCTCAAAACCTGGCCTCCGTACCTGTCTACTGATGACCTGAGAATACAAGTTATTTTGAAAGCGAGTATCAGCTTTAAAGCTGGTGAATTCATAAGTATATAAGTGTCATTGCCTTGTTTGTGAAAATCTGTTATGAAGGCCATGTAAATCGTTAAATGAAAATGTTGATGTAAGTATGAAATCCCTAGAAAAACCCTTATTTTCTATAAGTATGAAACGTAGTCTTCTACCAAGACTCGAATGTTCTGTAAGTATGAAGTGTAGTCTTCTACCAAGACCCGAATGTTTTGTAAGTATGAAGTGTAGTCTTCTACCAAGACCCGAATGTTCTGTTTGTAAAATGATAGTTTTCCTTTGGTTGATTTGTACTAGAGTACTTAGTCTAACTCCTCGTTTATGTGAAAGTATCACAAAATAAAGTAAACAGGAAAAATATAATCATGTAAGTGTTGTCACTGGGTACTAGGACCAACACAACATCGCATTAAGCGAAAGGTATAACCTAATGAACATCCGAAGATTGTCCAAAACAAGTATTAACGTAAGTGTCATCACTGGGTACTAGGACTGACACAACATCGCATTAAGCGAAAGGTATAACCTAATGAACATCCGAAGATTGTCCAATTGTCCTCTGTAGCAGTAGTAGGTGGGTGGAAGGGTTCGTCCCAAATCGATTTCCTAATATAAGTAGTAACCTTAGACCTCCGAAGATGGTCATCGACCACTGGTGCTAAACAGTGGGGTTCGGAATGGTAAGTCCCGTCTAGTTATTCCCATTGAACCAGGATAGGAAAGACAATTTACACAGTAAGTACTACTAAATCATCCTCATAGTCCTAAGTACAAGTATCCAGGTAAGTGAATACAGGATAATGCACCTATGTAAAAGTGTTCCTGTATGGTGTTCATGTATGTGTGTCCATGTAACAGGTAAGTATATGTAAACATATTCATGTATCAAGTAAACATCTGTAAGTACTCATGTATCAGGTAATGTACTAGTATAGACTCATGAATGAACTGACTCTTGTGTGACTCCTTGTAATAGAAGTAATGTTTGATATCTTCCCATTATCCCTATGATAATCTACTGTAATATAACTAGTTGATCATGTAAGTTTACACACTCTTACTACTCAAGGGTGTGAGAAACTAAATGAAAGATGCAAACCATAACATCAATACATATATAAGAATATAAGTGTATATGCATAGTTTAGTTCAAGAATGTAAAATGGTTTTGTAAGACATCTTATGGGTTTTGAACAATAAATAACAATGACTTGATGTCATTTGAATAAACATTTCAAAAGTAAAACATTTGGTAACAATGTGCTTTTAGGATGTAAAACCATTTCATGCATCACATTTTGTAGCATGTGAAATCTGTTAAATGACAAACACAGTTATAAAATACATATCAATGATTTAATAACATGTTTGTTTCTACTTGTATTCCCCCCATTAAAGCATTTAAAATCATTTAAAACATTGATTAGGGGTATGAACTCACCTGTAGTTGGTGATTGGAATGAACTGAACGGGATAGGATGGCTAGGTGTCAAGCGAGGACTTGTTTACACGCACGAGCCTAGTTATCATATAATAAGCATATATATAACTAATTAGCCAAATAATAACTTAACAAATAAGTTAAGACACTTAGGAACATGTAAAACACTTTGCATAAGTGTTAAAGGTCCTAATGGTTGCATCTAAGTTGCTACGGGACAAGGCAAAAGGGTTTGAAGCATCAAATGACCTTGTATAAGAGTTCACCACCCAACTAATCCCACCTTTGGAGTTTACGGCCGTAAACTCATGGGTTTATGGCCGTGAACTCCTCACGTGGTGGTTTTGGGTGTTTTAAGGTGTTATCTTGATCCTAGAATTAGCCTAGCTTTGATGGAATAATCCTTGAAGTAGTTTAAGGCCCTAGAATGCTCCATAGAGGAGTTTACGGCCTAATGTCCATATCCCCTAGAGTTTACGGCCGTAAACTCCTATGGGGTGTTGGATTTTAATTCATTTGAGGCACTTGCACATGTAGGATAGCTTCTATGTTTTTATCTAAGGCTAAAGGGTACAAGAGGCACACATTTGTTCCTTCACTTGGAGTTTACGGCCCAAGTGATGTTCCTTGGCCGTAAACTCCCTTTTAGGGATGATTCTTATGTCTTTTACTCCCCATTCAAGTCCTATGTGTTCAAGGGTAATTGTCTTAAAGCCTTAGAGGTGTTTATGGTACACTTTGCCTTAGAAAAAGGGGTTTACGGCCCAAGAGCATATCTTGGCCGTAAACTCCTAAAACTTAATGAGTTTGGAGTGTTTTGAAGTCCAAAATAGCCACAAGCATTAGAGGGTAATTGTCCTTAGGCTTTAGGGGTGGTTTAGGGCACTTAAAGCCCTTGAAAAGGGGTTTACGGCCCAAGAAATGTCCTTGGCCGTAAACTCCTATTACTTGTGTTTCTTGAATGATTTTTAGCCTCTAATGATCATACACTAGGTCCTTAACTAGTTGCTTAACAAGAAAATAGGACTAGGTAGCCTTAAAGCTCCATTTTGGAGTTTACTCCCCAAGAACGTTCTTGGGCAGTAAACTCCCGGATCTTGCATTTTAAACATGTAATTGATGTTATAAAGCATATAACAAGTAATGAAACACATCTAGGAAAGTAGACTCACAATCTGGGATGAAAACCCGAAGAGCCATGAGAGAGAAATTGGCTTTTCTCTAACTGAAATTTAAATAATGAACTAATTTGGTTCAGAATTCTATTTATAGTCCTGAGATTTTTGGCAGAAAATATTTCTATTCTCGGAATGGATTCTAATGACCTAGAGCAATGGAATTACAGTGTTGCACAAAATCCTAGTGCATCCACTCTCCTAATAACTCTCTAGGTGTGAAACCCTGAAACTGCCAAACTTATACCTTAAGTCTGAAATTTTACTGTAACTGCTCTACTTCTATTGGATTGAAATGGTTTGATTAGAATGGAAATTTCGGGTTGTCACATCATCCCCCTGTTGAAGGGAATTTCGTCCCGAAATTAGAATTTAGGCAAGGTAGTATGCACGAATGATCGAGTCGTGAGTAGGAAACTTCCTAACTGATTGGTTCTAGCGCACCTAAGTGAAATCGGGCTCTCGATTGGTATTCCAACGAACCTTCACTAACTGGCGACGGCGTTGCTTCGTCCGCTTGACCTCTCGGTCGAGGGTCACCACGGTTCTAGTATGAAGGCGAGGATCTCGACGAGTGGACTTGCAAGAGTCCTAACGGAAAGGTATGATTTCACGATCGAGATGCGAAGGGTAGATTGTACGTTACTGAGTTCGCGGAGTAGGTCTAGTTTGTACGAGGCACAGGACTGATTCTGATAAGAATCTCGGAGGTCCTGTCTAACTTGGATTTAGCTTTCCACGCTTTACGAAGCGTATTAAGCCATTCCCAGAGCGAGTTATCCTAAAGGACTTGGTCACTCACTTGGAATTTCAAAGGTTCCTTTTCTTGCGTAACTTCCCAGTCATAGGCCACCCCTTGCTGGGTCAAAGTCGTACGAGTTTCTGTAGCTTGCGAGGAGTTTTGAATGAGCTATGGCGGTAGGTCGGTAAGACCCAAAAATTTGGCGAATGACTGTCGGCGTCTCTGTGTCGATAATTGCTCCACCATTTCATCTATGCAAGGCAGAGATAACGATTTCTATAAAAATCTTGACAGAGTCCTCAATAACCGAGGTACATACAATGCGATCCGTCGATCTCTAGAAGAATATGACCGGGGTTTCTCTAGGGTGAGAAACCTAGTCTTCAAATTCTATTTCTGTGTAGTTCGCTTAGTTGTTTGCACTGTTCTGGTATCTCCGTGGGTGTTTAAACTATTGGGCGATCTGTTTTCGGGAGTCGTACTGGGTTCTAAGTTTGTTCGCATGACGATGCGATTACTCGTATACTTAGGCAGTTCTCCGTCTTGAAGTCCATTTTAAAATTCATACAGGGCTTCACGATCATAATCTCGTGTATACAAGTCGTATATAATTAAGATTGAAGAGGTAGTCGAATAACTGATTCTTCCTTACTCTCACATCCCAATGAGGAAAAGAGTTAAGGCGAAATCATTAATTCGAAACCTGTAGAACCTTGATTATATAACACTCTTATGTATACATTCCTCAGTGATAGATCATCCGCATGAATTTCTGGATTGAACTTGACGTACTGTACGAGTGGTACTTCAGGGATTTCTTCGGAAAGAAAATAACTAAGAGGTACTCCGGGCGTGAGTACTTTGGTGTTTTGATGTGACGGTTTCGCTAAAATGACGTTTACTGATAAGGAGACGTACGTATGAAGCTGTTTTTGTGGGGATCAAATTTAATCGAGTCGTATGATAATGTCGAAATCATACTGAAATTTAAAGACATTAGATTTGAACATAAAACGTTTTACAGACAAAAACACAACAATGCAACCATTAACAGTGTTACTGAACTTAGGATTTACTACAAGACTATTGCTGCGAACAAGGTATACTACAAAAGACAAGTATACGCAGCACGAGCATCCTTAAACGGACGGGATCTCGCAAAAGATAAGACTCTGGTTGCACTAGTTTTGGGATGGTGCATAAGTCTGTTACAACGAAACGCCTAAGTTACATTAACGTGGGTCCGGAGAAGACTTTCCTGCGGCGGTGGTTGGTAATAGACTTTCGTCTGTGTTAGAAATTTCTAACCCTGGGCAGTTCCTTTTGTAGTGACCTACATTGCCACAACTGTAGCAAACCTGGTCTACACTGGTGTTTGGCACTTGAGTGGCCTGAGCTGTCAGCGTCTTGTAGTAACGGGCTGTATGCCCCTTCCTGTTGCAGTGTGAGCACTGCATCTCTTTACAATTTCCATAGTGGTGGAAATTGCATTTAATGCATTTTGGGAGAATTCCAGCATAGAGTTTGGCTGGTTTGGGGACCATTGGAACACCCGAAGGAATGGTCATAGGAGGTGCAGATATCGTAGCTGTGTTCTTATTCGCCCCTCGAAGCGATTTGTTCTTCCTTTTGGCCCAAAACTTCCGGCTGTTATACTTGGCCTCGGCACTCGGGGTACCGTGGTAGTTTGTTGGTCGTTGCGGGGCTGGGTTGTTACTTGGATTGGAATGATTGATAGCGATCCTGCTAACACTTGCGTTGTTAGCGTTCAGGTGGGTCATAACAGCTGACACGACAGCCGAGACTGCAGCTTGAAAGGTAGCTGCATCAATCTGAAGGGTTGGGGTTTGGTTGATGGGCTGCTCGTCTTTCTTTGGCGACATGATTCTGTTTCACGGAAAGAAAATGAATTTGGGAGTGAGCATGGTTGAACCTAGACTTAATTTGACTGTTTAAGAAAAGAATAGAAGTATGTTCTCGAAAGTTCAACCTACATCCCTATGATGCAGTCCTTAGTACAGAATGAAAGTATGTTCGCGAAGGGTTGACCTACATCCCTATGATGTAGTCCTAGTACAAAATGGAAGTATGTTCGTAGAATGGTCTCAAGACGTTTGTCGTTCGAGCTGAGGTATCGTGGGTTGGTGAATATCAAGATCCAACCACTGAAAGAGACTTGGAAATGCCTTTGGAGATAAATCACCATAGTCCAATGACTTGACTAAAGTCTGATTCAGATAGACTCTAATTAAAGTAAGATAAAAGTACTTGGATGAAGAATGACACAGAAGTTAGCCGGCTGTCAATATCTTTGATATTCACGATGTAAGGATTCTGGAAAATGACCTTGTAAAGGTCTTACATCATATCCACAGAAGATAGTTCCTGACAGCATAAAGGTCTAGCTAAAGTACTTACGGAACAAGATAATTTCATAGAAAATGCCACATCGGGCATAGACAGAAAACGATTCCTTTTAACAAGGAATATAAAGTAAAGCGTCTACTACTGGCGACGGTCATCCCTCTGGTGAACTCTTAGTTCAACCGATTGACGTTCCATGTCAAGTAGGTGTCTTCCGCACATCATCTGGCGTACTCGGAGCCCTATGACTTCGGTTCGTGATTCGGCTAGTGCTTGCAGCAGGGTTTCATGGTTTCTCACTGATCTCTCGTGAGCATCTTCTAGATGAATGGTGTGGAGGGTATGCATTCTAGCATAGGCGACTACTTCTGAAATCTGATGTAGGGCTGTCCTGCCTTGAATCTCGTTTCGGGCCTCTCTACGGACCAAGATTGGCAAGACTATACCTGCTAAGCCCTCATTGCTCAAGTCATAAAAACTTCGGTCGCCATCAAATAGCATAGACTGCTCTTGTCCTTGGCTCCATATTTCCATGCATTCCACTCACACAGGGTCGGGCCATGAAAAGCCGGACGAGGGTTAGGAATTGGAAAGGAGCTGTTTGGGGTAGGTTCTCCACCTCTGGTTTGGAGTTAGCATCGTACAAAAGGTCCTCATCTTGGTGATCATTCAGGGGATAGGATGATCATTCTCTGGTCCTTCTCCAAACCAACCAGCTATGACTTCATTCGGAAGATACTGGTTGTCGGGGGGGATGGAGTCCAGCTATGTTTTCTATGCGAGAATTTAGGGTAAGAGAATAATTATTAGATGAACTATCTAGATAATTATTTAGAACACCTTCATTAGTTACATCGCTATTTGTGAAGTGCATACCAGCTATGTGTAATCTAAACAGGATAGACTTTCGAATAAGTGACCTTAATTCCAAATTCACACAGAATAGGGGTAAGGCAAAATTATCATAGATTCTAAGTCTATAACATCCTAATTACATATAGCCTTAGTGTATCCACTTAGTAACTATCAACTTAGTAATGAAGATCCCGTTTTAATTCTCAAGTATAAAGTACTTATAGTAACACCAAATACTCCTATAGTATTTTAAATTTATTGTTATGTTCTATTGTTCTCGTTGTGGTAGGGTTGGTAAGATTTTAGCATTGTTGCAACCACACACTTAAACTTAGGCACATGCTAGTCAACCCTCGGATAATATAGGTGATCAGGCTATATCTTCCCAGTTTTGACCATATGTCTCTAAGCCCACTTGTGTTGCCCAACAATCATAATTCTTTTGTACTGTCCTAATGACACTGATTTTAGTATGAATGCAGCACGTATACTTACTTAAATATTTTACTATTTAAAGTATAAACTCTTGGTCAGAGTATTTTTTTTATCCCTTATGTATTTATAGTTAGTATATCTTTTATGGGTTGATATACTTAATTCACTATAAACAATGCTCTGATACCAATCTGTCACACCCCAAAACCACGAACGGCGGAAACATTCAGGGGTGGAGGACGTCATGTACAGTATCACAACAGTGTAATATAATAAACAAGCAACAACATCATCCATTGCATTATAAGTAAAGTTTTAATACATGTGTGTTTCTTTAATTGTAGTAAGACACCAAAAATATACAATCAAAATAAAAGACGAGACTTGACTGCTCCGTCTTCTCAAAACCTGGCCTCCGTACCTGTCTACTGATGACCTGAGAATACAAGTTATTTTGAAAGCGAGTATCAGCTTTAAAGCTGGTGAATTCATAAGTATATAAGTGTCATTGCCTTGTTTGTGAAAATCTGTTATGAAGGCCATGTAAATCGTTAAATGAAAATGTTGATGTAAGTATGAAATCCCTAGAAAAACCCTTATTTTCTATAAGTATGAAACGTAGTCTTCTACCAAGACTCGAATGTTCTGTAAGTATGAAGTGTAGTCTTCTACCAAGACCCGAATGTTTTGTAAGTATGAAGTGTAGTCTTCTACCAAGACCCGAATGTTCTGTTTGTAAAATGATAGTTTTCCTTTGGTTGATTTGTACTAGAGTACTTAGTCTAACTCCTCGTTTATGTGAAAGTATCACAAAATAAAGTAAACAGGAAAAATATAATCATGTAAGTGTTGTCACTGGGTACTAGGACCAACACAACATCGCATTAAGCGAAAGGTATAACCTAATGAACATCCGAAGATTGTCCAAAACAAGTATTAACGTAAGTGTCATCACTGGGTACTAGGACTGACACAACATCGCATTAAGCGAAAGGTATAACCTAATGAACATCCGAAGATTGTCCAATTGTCCTCTGTAGCAGTAGTAGGTGGGTGGAAGGGTTCGTCCCAAATCGATTTCCTAATATAAGTAGTAACCTTAGACCTCCGAAGATGGTCATCGACCACTGGTGCTAAACAGTGGGGTTCGGAATGGTAAGTCCCGTCTAGTTATTCCCATTGAACCAGGATAGGAAAGACAATTTACACAGTAAGTACTACTAAATCATCCTCATAGTCCTAAGTACAAGTATCCAGGTAAGTGAATACAGGATAATGCACCTATGTAAAAGTGTTCCTGTATGGTGTTCATGTATGTGTGTCCATGTAACAGGTAAGTATATGTAAACATATTCATGTATCAAGTAAACATCTGTAAGTACTCATGTATCAGGTAATGTACTAGTATAGACTCATGAATGAACTGACTCTTGTGTGACTCCTTGTAATAGAAGTAATGTTTGATATCTTCCCATTATCCCTATGATAATCTACTGTAATATAACTAGTTGATCATGTAAGTTTACACACTCTTACTACTCAAGGGTGTGAGAAACTAAATGAAAGATGCAAACCATAACATCAATACATATATAAGAATATAAGTGTATATGCATAGTTTAGTTCAAGAATGTAAAATGGTTTTGTAAGACATCTTATGGGTTTTGAACAATAAATAACAATGACTTGATGTCATTTGAATAAACATTTCAAAAGTAAAACATTTGGTAACAATGTGCTTTTAGGATGTAAAACCATTTCATGCATCACATTTTGTAGCATGTGAAATCTGTTAAATGACAAACACAGTTATAAAATACATATCAATGATTTAATAACATGTTTGTTTCTACTTGTATTCCCCCCATTAAAGCATTTAAAATCATTTAAAACATTGATTAGGGGTATGAACTCACCTGTAGTTGGTGATTGGAATGAACTGAACGGGATAGGATGGCTAGGTGTCAAGCGAGGACTTGTTTACACGCACGAGCCTAGTTATCATATAATAAGCATATATATAACTAATTAGCCAAATAATAACTTAACAAATAAGTTAAGACACTTAGGAACATGTAAAACACTTTGCATAAGTGTTAAAGGTCCTAATGGTTGCATCTAAGTTGCTACGGGACAAGGCAAAAGGGTTTGAAGCATCAAATGACCTTGTATAAGAGTTCACCACCCAACTAATCCCACCTTTGGAGTTTACGGCCGTAAACTCATGGGTTTATGGCCGTGAACTCCTCACGTGGTGGTTTTGGGTGTTTTAAGGTGTTATCTTGATCCTAGAATTAGCCTAGCTTTGATGGAATAATCCTTGAAGTAGTTTAAGGCCCTAGAATGCTCCATAGAGGAGTTTACGGCCTAATGTCCATATCCCCTAGAGTTTACGGCCGTAAACTCCTATGGGGTGTTGGATTTTAATTCATTTGAGGCACTTGCACATGTAGGATAGCTTCTATGTTTTTATCTAAGGCTAAAGGGTACAAGAGGCACACATTTGTTCCTTCACTTGGAGTTTACGGCCCAAGTGATGTTCCTTGGCCGTAAACTCCCTTTTAGGGATGATTCTTATGTCTTTTACTCCCCATTCAAGTCCTATGTGTTCAAGGGTAATTGTCTTAAAGCCTTAGAGGTGTTTATGGTACACTTTGCCTTAGAAAAAGGGGTTTACGGCCCAAGAGCATATCTTGGCCGTAAACTCCTAAAACTTAATGAGTTTGGAGTGTTTTGAAGTCCAAAATAGCCACAAGCATTAGAGGGTAATTGTCCTTAGGCTTTAGGGGTGGTTTAGGGCACTTAAAGCCCTTGAAAAGGGGTTTACGGCCCAAGAAATGTCCTTGGCCGTAAACTCCTATTACTTGTGTTTCTTGAATGATTTTTAGCCTCTAATGATCATACACTAGGTCCTTAACTAGTTGCTTAACAAGAAAATAGGACTAGGTAGCCTTAAAGCTCCATTTTGGAGTTTACTCCCCAAGAACGTTCTTGGGCAGTAAACTCCCGGATCTTGCATTTTAAACATGTAATTGATGTTATAAAGCATATAACAAGTAATGAAACACATCTAGGAAAGTAGACTCACAATCTGGGATGAAAACCCGAAGAGCCATGAGAGAGAAATTGGCTTTTCTCTAACTGAAATTTAAATAATGAACTAATTTGGTTCAGAATTCTATTTATAGTCCTGAGATTTTTGGCAGAAAATATTTCTATTCTCGGAATGGATTCTAATGACCTAGAGCAATGGAATTACAGTGTTGCACAAAATCCTAGTGCATCCACTCTCCTAATAACTCTCTAGGTGTGAAACCCTGAAACTGCCAAACTTATACCTTAAGTCTGAAATTTTACTGTAACTGCTCTACTTCTATTGGATTGAAATGGTTTGATTAGAATGGAAATTTCGGGTTGTCACATCATCCCCCTGTTGAAGGGAATTTCGTCCCGAAATTAGAATTTAGGCAAGGTAGTATGCACGAATGATCGAGTCGTGAGTAGGAAACTTCCTAACTGATTGGTTCTAGCGCACCTAAGTGAAATCGGGCTCTCGGTTGTTATTCCAACGAACCTTCACTAACTGGCGACGGCGTTGCTTCGTCCGCTTGACCTCTCGGTCGAGGGTCACCACGGTTCTAGTATGAAGGCGAGGATCTCGACGAGTGGACTTGCAAGAGTCCTAACGGAAAGGTATGATTTCACGATCGAGATGCGAAGGGTAGATTGTACGTTACTGAGTTCGCGGAGTAGGTCTAGTTTGTACGAGGCACAGGACTGATTCTGATAAGAATCTCGGAGGTCCTGTCTAACTTGGATTTAGCTTTCCACGCTTTACGAAGCGTATTAAGCCATTCCCAGAGCGAGTTATCCTAAAGGACTTGGTCACTCACTTGGAATTTCAAAGGTTCCTTTTCTTGCGTAACTTCCCAGTCATAGGCCACCCCTTGCTGGGTCAAAGTCGTACGAGTTTCTGTAGCTTGCGAGGAGTTTTGAATGAGCTATGGCGGTAGGTCGGTAAGACCCAAAAATTTGGCGAATGACTGTCGGCGTCTCTGTGTCGATAATTGCTCCACCATTTCATCTATGCAAGGCAGAGATAACGATTTCTATAAAAATCTTGACAGAGTCCTCAATAACCGAGGTACATACAATGCGATCCGTCGATCTCTAGAAGAATATGACCGGGGTTTCTCTAGGGTGAGAAACCTAGTCTTCAAATTCTATTTCTGTGTAGTTCGCTTAGTTGTTTGCACTGTTCTGGTATCTCCGTGGGTGTTTAAACTATTGGGCGATCTGTTTTCGGGAGTCGTACTGGGTTCTAAGTTTGTTCGCATGACGATGCGATTACTCGTATACTTAGGCAGTTCTCCGTCTTGAAGTCCATTTTAAAATTCATACAGGGCTTCACGATCATAATCTCGTGTATACAAGTCGTATATAATTAAGATTGAAGAGGTAGTCGAATAACTGATTCTTCCTTACTCTCACATCCCAATGAGGAAAAGAGTTAAGGCGAAATCATTAATTCTAAACCTGTAGAACCTTGATTATATAACACTCTTATGTATACATTCCTCAGTGATAGATCATCCGCATGAATTTCTGGATTGAACTTGACGTACTGTACGAGTGGTACTTCAGGGATTTCTTCGGAAAGAAAATAACTAAGAGGTACTCCGGGCGTGAGTACTTTGGTGTTTTGATGTGACGGTTTCGCTAAAATGACGTTTACTGATAAGGAGACGTACGTATGAAGCTGTTTTTGTGGGGATCAAATTTAATCGAGTTGTATGATAATGTCGAAATCATACTGAAATTTAAAGACATTAGATTTGAACATAAAATGTTTTACAGACAAAAACACAACAATGCAACCATTAACAGCGTTACTGAACTTAGGATTTACTACAAGACTATTGCTGCGAACAAGGTATACTACAAAAGACAAGTATACGCAGCACGAGCATCCTTAAACGGACGGGATCTCGCAAAAGATAAGACTCTGGTTGCACTAGTTTTGGGATGGTGCATAAGTCTGTTACAACGAAACGCCTAAGTTACATTAACGTGGGTCCGGAGTAGACTTTCCTGCGGCGGTGGTTGGTAATAGACTTTCGTCTGTGTTAGAAATTTCTAACCCTGGGCAGTTCCTTTTGTAGTGACCTACATTGCCACAACTGTAGCAAACCTGGTCTACACTGGTGTTTGGCACTTGAGTGGCCTGAGCTGTCGACGTCTTGCAGTAACGGGCTGTATGCCCCTTCCTGTTGCAGTGTGAGCACTGCATCTCTTTACAATTTCCATAGTGGTGGAAATTGCATTTAATGCATTTTGGGAGAATTCCAGCATAGAGTTTGGCTGGTTTGGGGACCATTGGAACACCCGAAGGAATGGTCATAGGAGGTGCAGATATCGTAGCTGTGTTCTTATTCGCCCCTCGAAGCGATTTGTTCTTCCTTTTGGCCCAAAACTTCCGGCTGTTATACTTGGCCTCGGCACTCGGGGTACCGTGGTAGTTTGTTGGTCGTTGCGGGGCTGGGTTGTTACTTGGATTGGAATGATTGATAGCGATCCTGCTAACACTTGCGTTGTTAGCGTTCAGGTGGGTCATAACAGCTGACACGACAGCCGAGACTGCAGCTTGAAAGGTAGCTGCATCAATCTGAAGGGTTGGGGTTTGGTTGATGGGCTGCTCGTCTTTCTTTGGCGACATGATTCTGTTTCACGGAAAGAAAATGAATTTGGGAGTGAGCATGGTTGAACCTAGACTTAATTTGACTGTTTAAGAAAAGAATAGAAGTATGTTCTCGAAAGTTCAACCTACATCCCTATGATGCAGTCCTTAGTACAGAATGAAAGTATGTTCGCGAAGGGTTGACCTACATCCCTATGATGTAGTCCTAGTACAAAATGGAAGTATGTTCGTAGAATGGTCTCAAGACGTTTGTCGTTCGAGCTGAGGTATCGTGGGTTGGTGAATATCAAGATCCAACCACTGAAAGAGACTTGGAAATGCCTCTGGAGATAAATCACCATAGTCCAATGACTTGACTAAAGTCTGATTCAGATAGACTCTAATTAAAGTAAGATAAAAGTACTTGGATGAAGAATGACACAGAAGTTAGCCGGCTGTCAATATCTTTGATATTCACGATGTAAGGATTCTGGAAAATGACCTTGTAAAGGTCTTACATCATATCCACAGAAGATAGTTCCTGACAGCATAAAGGTCTAGCTAAAGTACTTACGGAACAAGATAATTTCATAGAAAATGCCACATCGGGCATAGACAGAAAACGATTCCTTTTAACAAGGAATATAAAGTAAAGCGTCTACTACTGGCGACGGTCATCCCTCTGGTGAACTCTTAGTTCAACCGATTGACGTTCCATGTCAAGTAGGTGTCTTCCGCACATCATCTGGCGTACTCGGAGCCCTATGACTTCGGTTCGTGATTCGGCTAGTGCTTGCAGCAGGGTTTCATGGTTTCTCACTGATCTCTCGTGAGCATCTTCTAGATGAATGGTGTGGAGGGTATGCATTCTAGCATAGGCGACTACTTCTGAAATCTGATGTAGGGCTGTCCTGCCTTGAATCTCGTTTCGGGCCTCTCTACGGACCAAGATTGGCAAGACTATACCTGCTAAGCCCTCATTGCTCAAGTCGTAAAAACTTCGGTCGCCATCAAATAGCATAGACTGCTCTTGTCCTTGGCTCCATATTTCCATGCATTCCACTCACACAGGGTCGGGCCATGAAAAGCCGGACGAGGGTTAGGAATTGGAAAGGAGCTGTTTGGGGTAGGTTCTCCACCTCTGGTTTGGAGTTAGCATCGTACAAAAGGTCCTCATCTTGGTGATCATTCAGGGGATAGGATGATCATTCTCTGGTCCTTCTCCAAACCAACCAGCTATGACTTCATTCGGAAGATACTGGTTGTCGGGGGGGATGGAGTCCAGCTATGTTTTCTATGCGAGAATTTAGGGTAAGAGAATAATTATTAGATGAACTATCTAGATAATTATTTAGAACACCTTCATTAGTTACATCGCTATTTGTGAAGTGCATACCAGCTATGTGTAATCTAAACAGGATAGACTTTCGAATAAGTGACCTTAATTCCAAATTCACACAGAATAGGGGTAAGGCAAAATTATCACAGATTCTAAGTCTATAACATCCTAATTACATATAGCCTTAGTGTATCCACTTAGTAACTATCAACTTAGTAATGAAGATCCCGTTTTAATTCTCAAGTATAAAGTACTTATAGTAACACCAAATACTCCTATAGTATTTTAAATTTATTGTTATGTTCTATTGCTCTCGTTGTGATAGGGTTGGTAAGATTTTAGCATTGTTGCAACCACACACTTAAACTTAGGCACATGCTAGTCAACCCTCGGATAATATAGGTGATCAGGCTATATCTTCCCAGTTTTGACCATATGTCTCTAAGCCCACTTGTGTTGCCCAACAATCATAATTCTTTTGTACTGTCCTAATGACATTGATTTTAGTATGAATGCAGCACGTATACTTACTTAAATATTTTACTATTTAAAGTATAAACTCTTGGTCAGAGTATTTTTTTTATCCCTTATGTATTTATAGTTAGTATATCTTTTATGGGTTGATATACTTAATTCACTATAAACAATGCTCTGATACCAATCTGTCACACCCCAAAACCACGAACGGCGGAAACATTCAGGGGTGGAGGACGTCATGTACAGTATCACAACAGTGTAATATAATAAACAAGCAACAACATCATCCATTGCATTATAAGTAAAGTTTTAATACATGTGTGTTTCTTTAATTGTAGTAAGACACCAAAAATATACAATCAAAATAAAAGACGAGACTTGACTGCTCCGTCTTCTCAAAACCTGGCCTCCGTACCTGTCTACTGATGACCTGAGAATACAAGTTATTTTGAAAGCGAGTATCAGCTTTAAAGCTGGTGAATTCATAAGTATATAAGTGTCATTGCCTTGTTTGTGAAAATCTGTTATGAAGGCCATGTAAATCGTTAAATGAAAATGTTGATGTAAGTATGAAATCCCTAGAAAAACCCTTATTTTCTATAAGTATGAAACGTAGTCTTCTACCAAGACTCGAATGTTCTGTAAGTATGAAGTGTAGTCTTCTACCAAGACCCGAATGTTTTGTAAGTATGAAGTGTAGTCTTCTACCAAGACCCGAATGTTCTGTTTGTAAAATGATAGTTTTCCTTTGGTTGATTTGTACTAGAGTACTTAGTCTAACTCCTCGTTTATGTGAAAGTATCACAAAATAAAGTAAACAGGAAAAATATAATCATGTAAGTGTTGTCACTGGGTACTAGGACCAACACAACATCGCATTAAGCGAAAGGTATAACCTAATGAACATCCGAAGATTGTCCAAAACAAGTATTAACGTAAGTGTCATCACTGGGTACTAGGACTGACACAACATCGCATTAAGCGAAAGGTATAACCTAATGAACATCCGAAGATTGTCCAATTGTCCTCTGTAGCAGCAGTAGGTGGGTGGAAGGGTTAGTCCCAAATCGATTTCCTAATATAATTAGTAACCTTAGACCTCCGAAGATGGTCATCGACCACTGGTGCTAAACAGTGGGGTTCGGAATGGTAAGTCCCGTCTAGTTATTCCCATTGAACCGGGATAGGAAAGACAATTTACACAGTAAGTACTACTAAATCATCCTCATAGTCCTAAGTACAAGTATCCAGGTAAGTGAATACAGGATAATGCACCTATGTAAAAGTGTTCCTGTATGGTGTTCATGTATGTGTGTCCATGTAACAGGTAAGTATATGTAAACATATTCATGTATCAAGTAAACATCTGTAAGTACTCATGTATCAGGTAATGTACTAGTATAGACTCATGAATGAACTGACTCTTGTGTGACTCCTTGTAATAGAAGTAATGTTTGATATCTTCCCATTATCCCTATGATAATCTACTGTAATATAACTAGTTGATCATGTAAGTTTACACACTCTTACTACTCAAGGGTGTGAGAAACTAAATGAAAGATGCAAACTATAACATCAATACATATATAAGAATATAAGTGTATATGCATAGTTTAGTTCAAGAATGTAAAATGGTTTTGTAAGACATCTTATGGGTTTTGAACAATAAATAACAATGACTTGATGTCATTTGAATAAACATTTCAAAAGTAAAACATTTGGTAACAATGTGCTTTTAGGATGTAAAACCATTTCATGCATCACATTTTGTAGCATGTGAAATCTGTTAAATGACAAACACAGTTATAAAATACATATCAATGATTTAATAACATGTTTGTTTCTACTTGTATTCCCCCCATTAAAGCATTTAAAATCATTTAAAACATTGATTAGGGGTATGAACTCACCTGTAGTTGGTGATTGGAATGAACTGAACGGGATAGGATGGCTAGGTGTCAAGCGAGGACTTGTTTACACGCACGAGCCTAGTTATCATATAATAAGCATATATATAACTAATTAGCCAAATAATAACTTAACAAATAAGTTAAGACACTTAGGAACATGTAAAACACTTTGCATAAGTGTTAAAGGTCCTAATGGTTGCATCTAAGTTGCTACGGGACAAGGCAAAAGGGTTTGAAGCATCAAATGACCTTGTATAAGTGTTCACCACCCAACTAATCCCACCTTTGGAGTTTACGGCCGTAAACTCATGGGTTTATGGCCGTGAACTCCTCACTTGGTGGTTTTGGGTGTTTTAAGGTGTTATCTTGATCCTAGAATTAGCCTAGCTTTGATGGAATAATCCTTGAAGTAGTTTAAGGCCCTAGAATGCTCCATAGAGGAGTTTACGGCCTAATGTCCATATCCCCTAGAGTTTACGGCCGTAAACTCCTATGGGGTGTTGGATTTTAATTCATTTGAGGCACTTGCACATGTAGGATAGCTTCTATGTTTTTATCTAAGGCTAAAGGGTACAAGAGGCACACATTTGTTCCTTCACTTGGTGTTTACGGCCCAAGTGATGTTCCTTGGCCGTAAACTCCCTTTTAGGGATGATTCTTATGTCTTTTACTCCCCATTCAAGTCCTATGTGTTCAAGGGTAATTGTCTTAAAGCCTTAGAGGTGTTTATGGTACACTTTGCCTTAGAAAAAGGGGTTTATGGCCCAAGAGCATATCTTGGCCGTAAAATCCTAAAACTTAATGAGTTTGGAGTGTTTTGAAGTCCAAAATAGCCACAAGCATTAGAGGGTAATTGTCCTTAGGCTTTAGGGGTGGTTTAGGGCACTTAAAGCCCTTGAAAAGGGGTTTACGGCCCAAGAAATGTCCTTGGCCGTAAACTCCTATTACTTGTGTTTCTTGAATGATTTCTAGCCTCTAATGATCATACACTAGGTCCTTAACTAGTTGCTTAACAAGAAAACGGGACTAGGTAGCCTTAAAGCTCCATTTTGGAGTTTACTCCCCAAGAACGTTCTTGGGCGGTAAACTCCCGGATCTTGCATTTTAAACATGTAATTGATGTTATAAAGCATATAACAAGTAATGAAACACATCTAGGAAAGTAGATTCACAATCTGGGATGAAAACCCGAAGATCCGTGAGAGAGAAATTGGGTTTTCTCTAACTGAAATTTAAATAATGAACCAATTTGGTTCAGAATTCTATTTATAGTCCTGAGATTTTTGGCAGAAAATATTTCTATTCTCGGAATGGATTCTAATGACCTAGAGCAATGGAATTACAGTGTTGCACAAAATCCTAGTGCATCCACTCTCTTAATAACTCTCTAGGTGTGAAACCCTGAAACTGCCAAACTTATACCTTAAGTCTGAAATTTTACTGTAACTGCTCTACTTCTATTGGATTGAAATGGTTTGATTAGAATGGAAATTTCGGGTTGTCACATTATATCGTATGATTGTGAAGATACTATTGCTCAGGTTGACAAAATACCTGATGATATATTTGCATATGGTATTGTCAAAATTGATAAATTTCTGAATGCAGATGAATTGGTATATATTGTAAATGATAGTTTAACAAAGAATGAGCAAATTAAGATTTTAAAGAAAACTGAGACTTTGACTCTTGATTCTCAACTCAATTATGCTGATGTCGATTATAATTCAGATAATGTGAGGAAGAAGAAATTGATTGTTCTCAAATGTCTGTAATAAATATAACATCTAAGGTCAAAGGTAAAGAAATTTTAGTTGATTCGATAGTGAAGGATGACACTGATAAACCCTCAACTTCGCAACTTTTTGACTTTGATGATGTGGAAGTTCGAAGTAGCCAAACAGATGACACTGTTGATGACGAAGAGAAAGTGAAAACTTCGTGTGAATGTAAGAAGGAGAAGAATGTTTCAACTGAAACATCACCTACACGCATTGTTGTTAAACAAGTGTATGGTGACACGAAGGAATTCAACAAAGTTCATAATGACAAAGGTGCACACTACTTGGAAGCCAACTCGGTTGTCTATCCGAATTTTACATGTACTGATAAAACGGTTTTTCCAAACCAAGTCTTCGTCACTGCTGGAAATTTTGAGAAAATTAAGCCTGAATTTAACAAAATGGTTGAAAATGATAACAAACGATCAGCTACCAAATCTTTTTTTGCAAATCAAAACACGGTAGAAAACAATTTAACTAAAAATTCTTATGTTTTTCAAAGTCAAAAACCACCACAAAAATGGTTGGTTAACCATGAAAAAGAAAAGAAAGTGTTTCAAAAAAGATGTTAAAACAAAATCAGAAGTGAAATTGAATTCTCACGAATTTAAAATGATGGTTGGAAAATTTTCAAGTGGAAACAATGTTTCGAAACGAAAGGCACGAAAGGCAATTTTTTGGCAAATAGTGTCTAACGAAAAGCCTAATGTTGTTAAAACACATGATTCGAAATCAACAACACCAAAATTTCAGAAAACAAACAAATCTCAAAACTATTTGTTAAAACAAACACAAAAGGACACATGTTTTCACAAACCAATGAAAATTGTTGACAAATATCCGATAAATAAAAAGGTTGGATCTATTTGAAAATATGATAACATATTAGAAAATATGATACTTCGCATAACTTTGTGAATGATCGTAAGTTTCAAAATGTTATAAAATCAATGAATAATTCACCAATTTTGAATGTCAAAACCCAAACAAAAACAAAATTTTCACCTAAACAACCAAATTTTCCAAATCATTCGATCACAAAACCGACCAAAGTTTCTTACATAAAAGGAAAATCTGATGTAAATTCGATCAGCAATTGGCTGGAAGGGAAAGGAAAACAATTTCAAACTGGCAAATTTTCACAACAACAAATCAAGACTGCGTTCGAAAAATATGTGAATGAATCTTTTGTTGGTAGTTTGTCTTCTCATGATTCGAATGTTCTTGTACAAACATGAAAACAAGTTGTGGAAGTTAAGCAGGTTGCGAAGGCTGAGGTGAAAATCAAGGAAAACCCAAAACTATCGAACAACTTTATTTCAATATCTAGATCTGATGATGTTAATTAAATTCATAGTGTAAAGGAAAAAGTAAAAACCTGGGTTCTAAATTCTAAGAATTTGTTTAATGCTACTAATGAAGGACCCAAAAAGACTTGGGTTCCTAAAAATTTTTCATTAAATGTAGGTGATGTGTGATAAACAATGCGATTCGAAATGGTATATTGACAGTGGTTGCTCTCGTCACATGACGGGAAAAAAGGAGAACTTGCGAGATTATAGAAGCTTGGAAAATGCTAGAGTAGTCTAATACGGCAACAATCATAAGTGTCAAGTGAAAGGCTATGGAAAAGTCACGAATGGGCAATTCAAAGTAAATCGAGTTGCTTATGTCGAAGGCCTTTAACATAACTTGATTAATGTTTCGCAACTTGTTGTGGGCACTGGAAATCAGGTGGCGTTCAACGAAAAAGGCATCATCATATCGAAAGTGAACACAAATGAAGTGCTTCTCAAGTCAAAACGATATGGAGACATGTTCACACTCGAAATCAAACCGATTGTGGGCAAACCAGCAGTGTGTCTCTTGTCGAAGGCTTCTAATGATGTTAGCTGGCTATGGCATCATAGATTTTCTCACTTGAACTTTCGCAATATTAACAAACTTGTCACTGAAGATTTGGTTCGAGGTTTGCCTATACTTAAATTTGATAATGATACTTTGTGTGTAGCTTGCGAACAAGGAAAACAACACAGAAAAGGACATCCAATCATTATAGATTCGAATATCGTGGAACCGTTGGAACTTCTTTAAATCGACTTATGTGGACTGACGAATGTTGAGACACTCAATAAAAGTGGTACATTCTAGTTGTTGTTGATGATTTTTCTCGATTTACATGGGTATCTTTTCTCAGGTTAAAATCTGAGGTTGCTCAGACGATGATCGACTTTATCAAGAAAATTGAGATGAGTCTTAAAAAGAGGGTTCGAAAGATCAAAAGTGATAATGGTTCTGAGTTTAAAAATTAAAAGTTGGATTCGTTTCTCACAGCTAAGGGAATTTCGCATAATTTTTCATCACCATATACACCACAACAAAATGGTGTGGTCGAAAGGAGGAATAGGTCTCTATGCGAAGCGGCTAGGACTATGCTGACATATGCGAACTTACCTCAATATCTTTGGGCTGAAGCTGTGTCAACTGCGTGTTTTACTCAGAATCGTTCATTCATTCATTGAAGATTCAATATTAATTCATATGAAATACTTAACAATCGAAAACCTAATGTAAAATTTTTACATGTTTTTGGTTGCAGGTGTTTTATAATGAAATTAAAAGATAATCTTTCCAAGTTCGAAGTGAAGGCTGATGAAGGCATATTCTTAGGATATTCGCATAATTTTGTTTGTTGCATACAGAGTGTTAAACAAGCGAACACGAAAAGTTGAAGAGACTTTTAACTTAACCTTTGATGACTATTTTCTTAAGTAGATAGATCGCACATTCGAACAGAAACCAATCATTGTTGATTCAAATAATCAAGTCGAAAATGAAAATACTATTGATTTTGATTATGAATTAATATTTGGTATTCCTGATAGGGCGATCGATGCTGAAATCAATGATGCTGATAATCAAACACCAGAATCCTCAAAATACAACGATGACTTTACTCGTACATCTGACACAAGTAGTAACGAAAGCATGCCTGAAGTTCGTATGGAGGGGGAGCATACAACTGATGAAATCAGTGTTCAAGATGGGCATACTTTCGAGGGGTAGAAAAGACATGGAGATCAACAGGTTGAGGGGGAGCATCAAGATAATAATCAAGTTGAGGAGGAGCTTGAAGTTTCAGTTGAGGAGGAGCTTGAAGTTTCAGTTGAGGGGGAGTATGAATTTGATGACAATATTTCAATTGCTGGAACTGAAAACGAAGAGGTGTACGAGGATGCACCATTAGACTTCGATCCGGAATATCCACCAATGGAAAAATGGACAAAAAGTCATCCCAAAGAACAGGTCATAGGGAATCCTCAAGACAGTCTGTTGACTAGAGCTCAGATTCATGCCAAAAACGAGGTAGTTAATGCGAAACAAGAATTGTGTATGTTTAATGTTTTTATTTCGAAAATAGAGCCAAAGATAGTAAAGAATGCAATGGAACACTCAGATTGGGTTGTTCCCATGCAATCCGAACTGACTGAATTCGAACGAAACAAGGTTTGGAGACTTATTCCTAAACCTTCTGATGTTTCGATTGTCGGGTTAAAATGGACTTTCAAAAATAAAACCGACAAAGATGGCAATATTATTCGAAACAAGGCTAGGCTTGTAGTAAAAGAATATTCGCAACAAGAAGGAATCGACTATGAAGAAACCTTCGCCCCTATCACAAGACTCGAGGCAGTTCGAATATTTTTAGCCTATGCAGCTCACAAAAATTTCGATTTTTATCAAATGGACGTTAAGTGCGTATTCTTGAATGGAGAGCTAGAAGAAACGGTATATATCGAACAACCATCGGGCTTCGTAAATGAGGAACATCCTGATCATGTCTACCTTCTAGACAAAGCAGTTTATGGGTTAAAACAAGCACCAAGAGCATGGTATGCAACTCTTACCAATTTCTTGAAACAGTCAAAATTTAAGCAAGGATCAGTTGATCCCACACTATTTCGAAGGAAAGTGGGTAATCATCTAATGCTTGTTTAAATCTATGTTGACGATATTATTTTTGGCTCAACTGACCCTGAATTGTCTACTGAATTCGAAAATCTTATGAAAAGTCATTTTGAAATGAGAATGATGGGAAAAATAAACAACTTTCTTGGTTTGAATATAAGATAGAATAAGGATGGAATTTTTATCAATCAAGAAAAATACACGATCAATCTGCTCGAGAAGTTTGGAATGACGAACAGTACAAAGCTTAGAGTGCCAATGGCAGTGGGAACAAGACTAACTCCTTCGTTAGATACTCCTGCTGTTGATCTAACTCTTTATTGAAGCATGATAGGGTCTTTATTGTACTTAACCGCAAGTAGGCCTGATATTATGTTTTCAGTTTGTAATTGTGCCAGGTACCAAGCAAATCCCAGAGAGCCCCACTTAACTGCAGTGAAAAACGTTTTTCGCTATCTTAAGGGGAAATTTTCGTTAGGACTCTAGTATCCTTCGAATTCGGGATTTTTCATTCAAGCTTTTTCGAATGTTGACCTAGGGGGATGTACTTTGGATCAAAAAAGTACAAGTGGTGGATGTCAAATTTTGGATGGGAAGCTGGTGAGTTGGCAATCGAAGAAGCAAACTTGTGTTGCTATCTCCACTACTAAAGTTGAATATATTTCGGCTGCTGTCTGTACTTCTCAAATTATTTGGATACAAAGTCAACTTCATGATTATGCTATAAATATGAAAAAGATTCCCTTGTACTGTGATTCTCAAAGTGCGATTCGCATTTGTCACAATCCCGTACAACACTCAAAGACAAAACACATTGCTCTTCGATATCACTTTATCAAAGATCACGTAGAGGAAGGGAATATCGAAGTACATTTTGTTAAGACCACTGAACAACTTGGTGATATTTTTACTAAAGCTCTTGATGAAAAATCATTTGTGAGAATTTTAGCAGGTTTAGGAATGCTCGATGCGAATTCAGTGCCAAATATTAGCAATCAAGGATGAAAGAAGTTTGTCTAGTAAAGAAACGTTCATTCAGCGGATCTGAGTCGGAATCATTCAGAAGTAACTGTGCGATAAGAAGCTTCACTATGTTTCGCGTTCGCATATTGGGTAACTTGAGTTCATTTTACTTCTTTTCTTTAAAGCATTGAGAAAACACGAAAAACCAAAAATATTTTCATTTGTTTGTAATCTTTTCGAAAAATACAAAAACAACAAAAAGATTTTCTTTTGCTTTGTCTTTCATTTTCTAAAAATATAAAATTCCAAAAAGATTTTCTTAAATTTGTATTATTTTCTTAAATTTGTTTTGATCTTTTATATTTGAAAAATATAAAATCACAAAAATATTTTTGCTTCTTTTCAAAAATATAAAAACACAAAAAGATTTTTGTTCTTTTAATTTTGTTCTTTTAGATTTGTGTTTTTCAATACTAGTGGGAGCAAAATTCGAAGAGGCCATGCTTAGGTTTCTATGGGAAGGTATCATTTCTTTGAACTATATACTAGTTAGGATGTCCCTAGAAGCATGCTGCAGCATGTCGACCCAAGCCTCATATGACTCTATGGGTATCAAACGAAAGCCTTAATGAAACTTTCATACGAAATTTTCTTCCCAATTAGGTTTACATTCGCATAAGTCCAACGAGCTACCTTACTCTTCTCACATGAGTTAAGAGTATTCTATTTGGTCCAAAAATAATAGAGGCACATTCGATCTTACAACCAATCTTTTTCATCACAAAATTTCTTAACACGACGCACACACGAAGACACATGTCCATGAGGTCACTTAATAAAAACAATCGTGATTTAGACATGTCATCAATCTGTGTTAATGATCTTATTTCATGAGTCTATGAAGTAAGTAAAACCCAAAACCTTCACACATTAAGGAATTGACGGGGAACCATGTTCCAGAATTATACGAAACATTTGTTTCTGTACCTGGTATTTCATATATTCCAAATCATATTCATTTGTATGAGTGGTCCTGATCAAATGTTCAAAGCCCACGATGTTTGTTTCCCAACAGGATCCAGCACTTAATTTTTTTTATGAATATGATTTCTGTGTGAGTATATATCTTAATCCATTGTCACTTTTCAAAATAATCCAAAGCAATCTTGTCCGTGATCAAAACGGTCAAACAAGTAATTTCGGTTACAATTACTCACCTTATGTTTAGGTTGATATGTAACTAAATTTTCATAACCACCAAATTAAGCCTATAAAAGAAGCCCTTCGATACTTCTCTACAAGTAGTCGATTGTATATCACAGGAACACACGAAAGCAGTTGATTACCTCTCTTGGTAATTAACGAAGTAACCTTTGCCCAGGGTTTCACTGCTTCGTGTCAATAAAATTTGACATCACAGAATCCCAATTTTTTTTTTAAAGTTGCTTCTTATCTCATTCATTTCAATCACATGCACTCACGAAATCCTTGAGGTTCTAAGTACTACCAACTTAGGCTGAAGATTTCACAAGTCTGGCATATGACTTCCTTTAGCATCCCATAAATGAAAGAGCCTAACCTCGAAAACGAAGGGTTCAATTTTTTAACAGCTATGATCGCGAAGGGTTTAAAGTAACCGTTGGCCCTAGTTTAAAGGAATGTAATAGGGCATAATCATTACAACGACTATTGATTACGAGTTTTCAGGAAAACGTAACCTAGTCTATACTTCAACAACTCTTTTTCTGTTCCGATGACCTGGTTATCAATGGCGGCTTCCACAGCGTCATTCAAGAAAGCAACAGACATCATCACTTTCAACTTGGTGGATGATAGAAGGGTTCGATTGACAAAGTCGATGTCCATTAGTTACTTGGAGATTCCTAACTCAACACCCTTCTTCAAACCTCATAATGCACAGATTGTTCATATGTTCAATGAGATGGGGCATCAACCACAGCTGGACAAAATCAGTGATTTCAGAAAGTCAGGCTTGCCTTGTATGTGGAATTTTCACTTTGGAATTTTCCTCAGGTGTTTAACAGGTCGAATTGTAGGTCTTGACAGAGAAAGGATGGAAGTATATGTTGTGGTCATGGGGTAATACTACGATCTAAGTGTCATTTATGGGACTCAATTATGGAAGGAATTTATTAAGAGCCTTGAAAATACGACTGTTGAAAAGGGGATTTTGTGTGCTCATTATTGGAGATTGATTCTTCAAAAGTTTTATGAAAAAGCAGGCATACACGTTCCTGAAGGTGCGGAGGTTGTAGAATTTACAAAGTATCAATGCCCCAAGGTAGTGGAGGATGATGAAAATATCTTTACGAAGATTGCGAGAATTCCTGATGCAATGCTTTGTAAAGTAAATTCTTCTCATAAAGTGCTCATCAGATATATGAAGTCTATCAATCCATATGTTCAAACTGGAGTTTTGTTAAATGTTGAAGGTGAGTCTTCCAAGAAAGCAAAGAAGTCAAAGAATGAGGAGAAAACAAAGATTGAATTACCTAAGTCTTCAGTAGGGGAAGATATGCAGAAGATTGTTGGATCGGACAAGCCTGCGAAGGAGCTTATGCCTTCAAAATCAGGTGTTTTAAAGAAGCTTCGCAAAATGTCTCACAAGCGGACATCGTCTGATGATTCTCCAACCATTTGCAAAACACAAGTGAATAGTCAGGGAATTGTTATCAGAGAAATTCCTGCACCTACTTCTCCACTGTCCAAGAAAAAGCGAGCCCATGATGTTGCGAAGCACATCACTGGGAAATTGTATAAGAAAAGGAAGCTTGTTGTTCGCGATGACTCTTCAGAAGATGAAGTTGCTCCTGAAACTCCGATTGTTTCGACTTCAACAATGGTAACAACTTCACTTATAACTTCAAATATAACTTCGCTTGTTTCTACCACAACCACACTTCCACTCGAAGTAGTCACTACTGAATCATTTAATGAGGAGGTATCTACTTCTGATATGGTTATCAACGTATCTGATACGGGGGCACCTATCACGAGTGTCGAAACATCATTACCTATTATTTTGTCCACTTCATTACCTATCTCATCTGAAAGCCTAACTACTTCATTACCCCCATTTTTCATCCCAAACACATTTGTTACAACTTCACCCATATTTGATCATGTTTTGAAACATCCTTTCACGACTCTGTTCCCATATCAATCCCATTAGGGATGAGCAGCGGAAGTGGGTACCTGCTTTCGGAATTGAAACCGCCTCGGAACTACCGGTTCCGGAACCAGAACTGCCTTAGGCGGTTCCGGTTCCGATTCATAAAGTCTCGGAACTGCCTTAGGTGGTTCCAGTTCCAATTCTCATTTTTAAAAAACCGATACCCATTGGATACCCGCCGGTTCCGGTTCCAATACCGGGTACCCGGAACCGGTACCGCCGGGTACCTGCCTCTTTAAAACATATATTTAATATATATATATATATATATATATATATATATATATATATATATATATATATATATTATTTTGGAAAAAGAAGTGGCGTAAAGACTAAAGCGTAATTGCCTTATCATTTTTAGGGTTTGTGACTGAGAATTCATTCTTACCAAAAAAACGCAGACACTCACACTCCCCTCTCGGCTCTCACACATCGCAATCGTAAGACGCCGACACTCAGATTCGTTTACTCGTTTGATTCACCGAAGTAGAATATGAAGGTGGACTCGTTCGATTCTTAGGCCCCGCTCAGTTGCTGATCACTCACGTTGTTCCCCCTGTTCAATCGACGAACGAAGAAAGTCAGAAACCCAATTGCCGACCCAATCGCCGACCATCGCTGCAAGCCTGAAACTACAAGTCTTCATCTTCAAGGTTAGATTCTCGAAGTCTCAAACTGTTACCTCCATCTATTAATCTCTCAAAGCCTGCAACTAAAATGTCAAATTTTTGACTGGTACCTCCATGACTTGTACCATATGTTCTTTGTAATGTATGTTCTATTGATTTTCCTCCATCTATAAATTTCGAAATCATAACTATCGGTTTAAAACTGAATCAGAAGTTTGAAAAAGGTTTTAATAGTGTTGATTAATCAAATTTGATTTAGTGCCCTATATCTGTATGTGTTCTGATTCCCATGGCAAAGTTAATATTAAACCATATAAAATCCTTTTTCTGGATGAAGTGCATCTTCTACTCCACAACTCTAAGAAAAAACTGACGAACCATTCCATACGGTGATTTGTGAAGTTTTAATACTATTTTACTAAGAAAACAGACGTAATATCAAAGAAATTTGTTCAATGAAGTGCATATGCAACTCCACCACTCTAAGGAAAAACTGATGAACCATTCAGTAAGTTGATTTGTGAATCTTTAATACTATTTATGAACCATTCAGTAACAGACGTGATATCAAAGAAATGTGTTCAATTGGCGGGATGTTTACATCCACGTTCCATGTAGTTTATTTCTGTAAACACTTTGAAGTCTTCCACTAGCACTTGTCTGATTAGAGTGGTTTAGGGTTTAGGAGCTCAAAAGTTCATTGTTATATTTTGGTTGTATCTGTATGTGTTTTGATTTAGTGCCCTGTATCTGTATGTGTTCTGATTCCCACTATTTTTTTGTGTTTTGTGGTCTCAAAAGTTCATTGTTTTCTTTTGGTTGTTATTGATTTATATTTGTTGTCTGAAATTTTAGGTTCAACAATGGAAAGTAGTCGAATTGATGTTGACTTGGATGGTGAAAGTGAGGCTGTTGAGCAAAACAAAGTGTCGGTAGTTGGGGACAAAAGGACATCAAACGCTTGGCGCAACTACACAGATGTTAGAGATCTAAAGACGGGCAAGATTATAAAGGCGCAATGCCAACATTGTTCCAGAATCTTGACACTTAGTACAAAGAATGGTACATCATCTTTGGGTAAACATAATGTTGTATGTTTACAGAATCCTGATAATATTGATAAAAAAACAAAAGAAAATTAGCACTTTTAGAACTAGTCAAAGTGATGCGACTACTGTTTCTAATTGGGAATTTAACCAAAATACAATCAGGCTTGCTTTAGCAAAAATAATTGCCATTGATGAGCAACCATTTTCATACATTGAACGTGACGGGTTCAGATATTTTTGTAGTGTTGCTGTGCCACAGTTTTGTATCCCGTCACGTTTCATAGTTGCTAGAGATATTAGTAAAGTGTTTCTTTGTGAGACGGAGCAATTGAGAAATACTTTGAAAAGTTTGAATTCTAGGATTGCTCTTACTACTGATTGTTGGACTTCTGTGCAAAATTTAAGCTATCTGTGTTTAACTGCTCATTTTATTGATGATAATTGGAAATTACATAAAAGAATTTTGAATTTCCGTAATATTGATAGTCTTAAAGGAAAGGAAATCAGGAAAGGAATAGAATCTTGTATTCTTTATTGGGGTATTGAAGAGAAGTTATCTTGCATCACTGTAGATAACACAAGTGCTAATGATGTAGTTGTTGCTCATATAAAAGACAATCTAATGGATAAACTTGTCTTAGGATGTGAGTTTTTCCATATGAGATGTGCCGCCCATATCTTAAACTTGAGTGTTAAAGATGGTCTCAATTTGATTAAAGATGTCATTGTTAGGATTAGGGGTGCAGTTCGATATGTCAGGAGCACTACGGAATGATCAAAGTTGTTTGATACTTGTGTTTCAAAATCAAAAATTTTGAGTAAAGCATCGGTATCTCTTGATGTACTAACACGGTGGAACGCCACTTACATTATGTTGGAAACGGCACTTAAGTTTGAGAGAGCTTTTAAAAGAATGAGACAAGAAGACCCCGCATTTGAGAAAGATCTTAAAGATGGATTTCCACCCCAAAAAGATTGGGAAAGTGCTAGAAATTTATCTCTTTGTTTGAAGCAGTTTTTTGAAGCCACGAAAAGGATGTCGGGAACTTTGTATGTTACGGCTAATATGCATTATCATCAGATATTAGGTGTACTTGCTTCCTTGTTGGAGTGGACACAAGATGATGATATCAATATTGTTTTTATGGGTGATAAAATGAGGAAAAAGTTTGACAAGTATTATGGAGACTTTGGAAAAACAAATGTGATGGTGTTAGTTGCGGTTGCACTTGATCCAAGGTATAAGATGAGGTTTGCGAAGTTTTCTCTGAGAAAAATCTATCCTTTAGACTTTAAGAAGGTTGAAGAACTATATGCTAAAGTGTTTGAGGTTATAAATCAACTATATAATCATTATTCTAATGTTTCTCCAACGGGCAAGAATGATGGTTCTAGTTCTTTCAATACAAATGATAATGATGGACAAAATTTTGATGGTGTGGTTAAGAATAAGAAAATGAGAAAAATATATGATGAGTTTTATGAAAATGATGTTGAAGATGCTATGGAAAAATCTGAATTGGAGGAATATCTTGATGCTCCACCCGAAAAAATGAATAATGAAACATTTGATATTTTGAAGTGGTGGAGTGACAAATGCACAACATACAAGGCGTTGGCATCAATGGCAAAGGACATTCTAGCCATTCTGGTTTCTACGGTTGCTAGTGAGTCAACTTTTAGTACATTCGGACGTGTGGTTGATGACTTTCGTAGTAATTTGCTTCCAAAGACGGTGGAAGCTTTGATTTGTATTCAAGATTGGTTGAGGGCATCAAATTTTTGTATTGACCTTGAACAGTTATTAGATGATGTGGAAAAATATGAGGAAGGTAATATGGAAGATACACTTTTATTTATTCTTTTATTTTATGTTTCTTGTATAATATTTAATATTCTAATTTGAAGTTTTATGTTTAATTCCATTGCAAAAATCAGTCGCTGTATGGAAGATACACATGGAGGGAGTTAGTAGTTGTTGTTTTTGATGTTGGGATGTTGCTGTTTTGTCTGCCTGCTGTTGTCGTTTGCTATTTTGTTGTTGCTGTTTGGTGCTGTTTTACTGTTTTTTGTTTGCTGTTTTGCTGTTTTTTGCTTGTTGTTGGTGCTGTTTGGCTATTTTGCTATGGTTCTTTTGCTGTTTTTGTGCTATTTTGAAACTTGATAAAAATTGTTTACTATTTTGTTGTTGCTGTTTTGACTTTTGTTATTCATGAAAATTGTCATTAAGTTATCATTTTGTTATACTACTTGATAAATTCCAATTGTGTTGGCATGGTGTTTTGAGATCAAGTTTTTATGATTATTTTAGTTTTATATATTGCAGTCCTAGTCTCCTGTTGTTTATAAAAGTTTATTTCAATGAAATGTATACAATAAAAGATGTAAATTATCAAGAAGCCAGGTACCCGGAACCGGAAGCGGTTCCGGCGGTTCCGGGAGCGGTTTCAATTTTCTAGGAACCGGTGTAGGCGGTTCTGGTTCCAATACCCAAAACCTAAGAACCGCCGGTTCTAGGAGCAGTTCCGGTTCTGGATAAAATAGGCAGGTACCCGGTTGTGCTCATCCCTACTGAGGATCCTCAACCAATAACTTCTAAAGCTCATTCCGATGATGAAACCGAAGGAGGTGGTTTCGGAGGAACATTTGAAGAACTTCATTTTGATTCAGAGGGGAGATACCTGACCACATGCTTATGTCGGGTAAACAATTCAAAATCCTGAATCGCAAGTTAAATACCATCCTTCAGTCACAAGCTGACTCTAGTGCGAAGCATTCACTTTCTGGTACGGAGGTTGATGCGATGATAAGAGCAACAGAAAGAAGACTGCTTGAGAAGATATATGGTAATGATCAAAACAATGAGCTTCGGCTTAAAGCTCAAGGGAAAACCTTTGATGGTGCCTTACAAGAACTGAAAATTGTCACAAAAGAACATCATGTTCTTTTTGTCCAAGATGTCAAGAAAGTAAAGGAGGACGTGAACTTGAAAGTCGAAGAATTGAAGCAAGAGATTGCAAAAGAGCTTCAACAGATTACTTCGCAAAATTCGATAGTGCAACAACGTGCTGATATCGTGGCTGACGCAGTCACAAAAATTTTTAAAGACTATCAATGAACTGCGCCAACTATCGAAGCCAAGAGCAAAGATGACAAGAAGTAGTTCACTAAGCTCATTGAGTTATTAGCTGAACTAAAGGGCATTGTGTCGAAGCCTACTTCTCAGACAATTTTAACTCCTGAATTCCTAACGCTGAAAGTGAATTCGTTGGAGCAGGAAATTCAGAAGGCTTTGGCTCCTATAACAAATTTTACTTCGCTTTTGTCGAAGAATGCCCCGCCTGCTTTCACAGGGGTGCAAGGGGGAGAAGTAAAAGGAGGTAAAGGGGAGGATGCGAAAGTTGTTAGGAAATTGCATTCGACTCAACTAAAAACGACATTACCTTTGAAGACCAGCCCAATTCCTTCAACAATAGTAACATCAAAACCAATTACAAAATTAATTCCTAAAGGAATTAAAATTGGTTAAACAGATAAAGGAAGTTCAAGTGTGAAGCCTGATACTTCAAATATTGGGAAAGGAAAAGGTATTGCTCATGAAAAGTCGAAGGAGGACAAGAAAGCTGAAATTGATGTTGAGATAGTGAAACAGAGGCATATTCAAAGCATTCTGAGGCTAAGAGAAAATGACCCTCCAACAATGAACAAAGGTGATCCTACAAAGTTATACTCGTTCTAAACAATTGAATCCAAAGTATTGGGGAACCACATGTATGCATTTGAGAAAAAGCCAAGGAGAAGCTATGCCACTTCGAACTCAGATATATGCCAACTAGACTTCCCAATTAATGAAATGATGTTTATCACTGCATAGTACAAGGTCAGTGAAAGATTCAAAGATCCTGACGAGTACACATACTTGAAAATTAGATTTCATGATGTACTTGGGAAAAATCAAGATGAAGTTTGGTCCATGGTAAAGATAAAAAGAGTGATGGCAATCAAGAAAGAAGTAATGTTCGAGAATCTGCTTCAGAACTTTCGTTACTTTGTGGTTCGAGCAGACAATAAACCATTTGATTTTACAATTGCTGACTTTTCTTTGATGAATCTCAATGATCTCATTCAAGTGGCCCTAATTTTGAAGGATATGGAAGAAACCCAACTGAAGGAAACTAATTTAGATGTGTTCAGACTTGGTTTCGGGCATCTCAAGATATTCATAGATAATTACTATGATTGTTTGGCCTTAACTGATGAAGAGCTTGCTTCAGGTCTTGGAAGAAAGGTTAATGTTTCTATGGAACCTACGAAGCCTTAACCGGAGTTGATGAAATATGCTGATGGTGAAATTTGTCTCAAACCATTTGGCATGGTATTTGCAGGGAAAGACACAAAGGGAAAGGCAAAGAGATTCTTGTTTCAAGTTGATGAGATCGAAAGATATACCACTTCATAATATACAAACTTTATTTTTCGTTTGAATAATTGCACCAAGAACAATGGTGGAGACAAGAAGGAACCGAAGAAGATAATCACTTGGTACTCAGAAATTCGAAGGACAATGCACTCAGTTGCTCAAGTTCTCACTAATTGAGTGACTTTGACTGTTTACAAAGGGGGAGAATGTTGAGTCATTTAGTTGTAAAAGTCGAAGCATTGTTTGGTCTATTTCGCATGTATTTATTTACTAAGTCTTTTTATGTCGAAGCCTAATGTCTTGTGTGACAACCCGAAATTTCTATTCTGTACAACCCTTCAATTCAATAGAAGTCAGAAAAAGTTGTTGCTAAGTTTCAAACTTTTTGGAACAAGTTTGAGTAATTTAGGATTTACACTTAGGATGATATCAGGAGAGAGGATGCCCTAATATTTATTGTGCAACACTGTTATTCCAAAACTCCAAGAAATTTGAGTTTACTGCCAGAATAATATTTTCAGCCAAAAACCCTGAATTTGGGAGTATATATATGAGAATTGGTCATTATTTACACTTTTTTCAAATCTCAAGATCCAAGTCCCATTTCTCTCTCAAGTATCACCCAAAGGTTTTTAAGATCTTCGATCTAGTAAGTGTTTCTAGCCTTCTTAAGTTGTTATATAACTTAATCTAGTTTTTTAACACATTTCTAACCGTGAAATCATTCCAAAATGTTGATTCTTCAAATTACACCAAGAACACCAAGAACACACACTAGTGTTCTTGGACTTCTAGCTCATTTCAAGGTTCCATATAGTAAGTACTTCTATCCTAGAGTCTTTTGAAGCTTTTTACATTCCATTAAATCAAGAAATGGTCCCAAGAACACCAAAATCATGGTGTTTACGGTCTAAGAAGTTCTTGGACCGTGAACCCCAAATAAAGGTGCCAAAGTGTGCTTTATCCTTTCCTAAGCCTTGGGTATTAACCTAGAACCTTACCTTGATGTGTTTAGCACATAAAAACCACCAAAATAACTCATTTATATGTGTTTACGGTTTGGGGATCTCCCAAAACCGTAAACGCCCCAAAATGTGTTATAAATGACCCATATTCCTTCCTTATTCCTTGAAAAAAGCCTAGGCCTTTACCATGAAGTGTCTGGGACTTGAAAACATCAAAATACCTTGGTCCATAGGAGTTTACGGCAGAAAACACATGGAGAAATGGTCCATGTGATAACCCTATATTTTTCCAAAAGCAATGTAACACTCAAAAGTCAAATAAAACGAAAACTATTTGGAATCAACGAAATTAACCTCAAAAATAAAGTGTTCAAATATCTAAATTGGGATGCATCAAATATTAGATATCGTGCCAAGGTTTCCAAAAACATAAAGAACATTCGAAACCGGGTTATATTGAAGAAACTATAACCACTCAAATATTTGCAACACACCCGGTAAAACACTATTTAACGTAAAAATGAAATTACAATAAAATGCATTTTAGCCTTAAGTATCTAAACAAAGGTTGTAGAGTTTTTTAAACTGTAAATGTACATAAAAAGATCGCCCAAATTGGACCTCGTATGAATAAGTTACGAATTTTCTAAGTTTCGTAACAGTAGTAGAGGGCTAAAAACTCAAATTGAATCGAGCGATATTTAGCTATCGCAACCTAAACAAAAGTTGAAGGTCTCCACAATAGGATTAAAATGATAAAAAGACAAACAAAAACCGACGTCGAATAAAGAAACTATGGATTTTTAACGGACTTTAGCAGTCCCGGCCTATTAAAAACATATCATTACAAATAAAGCCAAAACTAGCCGACAAAGTCAAAATGAAAGTTGTAGAGCATAATCTCACCTACGCGTGGATATAAAGAACGCGAAAAACGGAGTCCATACGCGAATGTTACGAAATTTAGAAGATGGAAGCCAGGATTACACCCAACGTAATGTAGGAGTACGCCCAGCGTACTCAGGTGCAGGGCTGAGTCCCATCGGCTGCAGCTCTACGCCTAGCTAGACTCAAGTCGTAAGCCATGACGCAAAGTTACGCCCAGCGTAACCGAAGTACGCCCAGCGTAACGCGTACGCCCAGCGTACTCGTCCTTCCAGCCTTATAAATAGAAGGCATAAGCTCCGGATTTTAGCACACCTCTCACTAAATCTCACTTACTCCCACACACTTTCAAGAACCAGAGGCTGTCACGACACCCACGATTTCCGCACCTGAGCCCCCGATAAAGGTTCTACGCTACCGAGATCCCCGAAGAGCTCGAAGACGCAGCTTTCCGCGGTTAAAGTTCTGCTCAACCCTAGTCCCACTCTCTTCAAACCAAACAAGTGAGTTTATACCCCTACTTTTCAAGTCTTTTCATGTTTTAGGGGGGAAATACAAGTACAATACAAGTAAACGTATCGTTTTATAAACATAAATGCAACATCTATCTTATTAAATATCGATACCAACATCTTACTTTACGTATAAGGGTTAGTATATCATCAAGTTATTTTCACCAAATGGAACATACTTTCTGAAAAACTATAATGGGTATAGTTAGCAAGTTATTCATACATTCTTACGTATACATCTTGAAAAACGAAATACTTTCAACAAAAATGAGGTAAGGTCTTTCTTATCGTAAATCTATTTATACTAAGTAATGTGAGATATTCAAACATCAACGTACGCTTATGTACGCATTTCAAGTTCTGTATTATATACCATAATCTCTTGGAGGGAGAGCGTGATACTTGTGTTTAGATCTATACGGGATTGACAACCTCGCACCTAAACTGTTAGCTACAGTTAAACCGGCAGGTCTGGGGTGACAAATGTCATAACACTACAACACCTGAAGAATGTTGTTATAGGCAGTCTGTGTCAATAGTATGGTTATAAGACTTACATGAAAGTATACAAACAAGTTTGATTTACAAGATTCATATATGCATTCAGTATTTACATTATTTTGAGGACAAAGTTTATCTTTATCATTCAAGTACGAAAAATACTATCGCACTCCAACTTCGAGAACTTTTCAAACTATATATATATATATATATATATATATATATATATATATATATATATATATATATATATATATATATATATATATATAATATTGGATTTTCTGAAAACCACGTTCATCGATTCTCTACCAAAAAGACATACTTTTCAATACAAAACACTTATGAACTCACCAACTTAATTGTTGACACTTTTTCGAAACCACTTGTATTTCTCAGGGAATCAGTAATACAGGTAACTACCAGCTTTTGAAGAAGGAATGCTAAGGACGTTTATTATTATTAAACATTTTACATCATCATATTGTAATATTCTTTTGGAAATATGTATAACGCAACAATATACGTTTTTTTATATATATGATGGTTGTGTTACTTTCTTTACAATATTCAATTGTTGGTACTTCGTGAAGTCCTCCACCCCCGAATGTTTCTGCCATTCTGGTTTGGGGGTGTGACAGATTGGTATCAGTGCATGGTTTATAGTGAACTAAGTATATCGAACCACATAAGATATATAAACTATAAATACAAAGGGGACCAAAAACCCTCTAACAAAAAGTTTTCATAAACAATATATTTTCTTTTAAAAATATACATTTTTACTCGCATGTATCAGTCTCGTATCATGACAAGTTTTCTAAAAAGTATTAAGGCAACTTGCGACACTACGATTGGGCCTCGGGGTATGTAATCAGATCGAGAATAAATATAGCCTGATCAACTATATTTATCCTGGATTTGACCAACATAGGTCGAGGAAAGGTCGTAGAGGACAACAAGCCAAAAACTTACCAAATGAAATTCTTTTAAGATTCGCCAATTAGAAATACTATAGGAGTATTGTGATAAAATAATTGTACAATAAAAAACTTGCACACCGTAAGATATAGTTAAACGTAGGATGTTGTTAAATAGAAATTTGTTTTCATATAAAATTCTCATACCTCTATCCTAGTACAGACAAGTGTCCGGATTCCATTTACCGGGAGATCCGTACTACCCAAACCAAGGCAACGGCGGATGGATAGAAGAAGACCCGGAGGAAATCGAAGAGGAAGTCAAAGAAGAATTCGAAGTCGAAGTCGGAGAGGAATTCGAAGTCGACGAGGAGATCGAGGAGGAAGAAGAAGCTACTAGTAGGACAGACTCCGAGCCGAAGGTAATCGACCCTCCCGCTCCTCATCCTCCCGAAGTCAGACCATATCACCCATGACCCATTCCCATCTGGGGAAGCCACCTCTACTACTGGAGCCGCCAACTAGGTGTACACCCTCCTTTCGGCATGTGTCGAGATTTTTACAATGTCAGTGGGGGAGGCTCAGCTGATCGAGCACTTCCCGTTATTGTGGGCACTATAGCTACCCAGAACTACCATGCGGACAAGCAAGCGGCCAGAGTTCGCGAGATCAATGTTGTTACTCAGGGTAACGCCGCAGACATCCGTCGTCTGGAAGGGCTACACGAAAATACCCAACTCTACACAGGGACGCTTCAGAATCAACTGGTGACGGCACTAGCAGAAATAAGAGAGATGAAGGAACAACAAGCAGTTCTTGAAAGGCGCCTAATGGGAGTCAAGTAATTGGATGCCGAGTCTAGCTCCAAACGTACAACACGCCGCAAGTAGAACTTGCTCGGCTCCAACAATTTTGATATAGAATAGGACCTCGGATAAAGTTTTCCTCTTATTTCCTTTGTATTTGTAATCGGAGATCTCTAGATAGGTCAAATTTTCCTAAACATGAAGCATAATGTAACACAACTTATGTGTGACATATATATAAATATGAAGTACTTCTTTACATACCTCTCGAAACTTATGGGATTAACTAAATTGTTATACCTACTTAGAAACCATAAACTAAAGTCAAAACAAATTACAAGATACAACTAACCCGCTAGTACCCGATTGTCAAAACATTAGAAACTTATAGTATTCATTTTTATTTTCTCTACCAGAACATGCCTCCTCGTAGACCAGCACATAGAAACTCAACTCCAGCACCACCTCCACCGCCCCCTCCAACTATGGATGTAGCTATGTTCCAAACTGCTGTAACAGCCGCTGTAACCACAACGATGGCTCAAATAAGCAACAACGGGACAAGAGGAGGAATAAACAGCTTTACAAATGGCGAAAGCCAAGGCCATCCCGGGGTATGTACTTACAAGGACTTCACCAACAGAAAACCTATTCCCTTTTATGGGACTGTGGGAGTGTTGGCTCTATCCCAATGGATAGAGAAAACGGAAGTTGTATTCGAAATTTGCGCATGCCCTGAACAAAGCAAAGTAAAATTTGATGCTTTTACTTTCTCTAAACGAGCCCTGACATGGTGGAACGGCCACGTCAAGACACTAACCCTAGTTGTGGCAAACTCCATGGATTGGGAAAACCTGAAACGAATGCTCCTACGAGAGTACTGCCCAAGAGGCGAGATTCAAAAGCTCGAACAGGAACTGTGGGGCCTTACGATGGTAGGCTCGGACATCGCAGGCTATTCCAACAGATTCAGTGACTTGATAACACTTTGCCCAGGGATGTTAATCCTGGAAAGCCAAAAGGTGGAAAGGTACATCTGGGGACTATCACCCCAACTTCGAGGAAGTGTGTTAGCCTCCAAACCCATGACCTTCGACAGCGCCAAGGAACTGGTGCAATCTCTCGTTGATCATGGTGTCTGTCAAGGAGTCATGACTATCGTCGCTGAACCAACGAATGGGAACAACAATAACGATAACAATGCCAACAATAACAGCAAGAAGAAATTTTGGAACAAGAGAAAGGGGCAAACTTCGCAAGAACCTTCAAAGAAACAAATGGTGGCGGTTCATGCCGCTACTGCTCTCACTACAACTCCTGCTACCCCTGCGCCAACAAAACAATATGTTGGGAATCTGCCAAAGTGCAGAAAATGCAACTACCATCACCACGGTAATTTCCGCGAGATGCACTGTAAAAACTGCGACAGGAAAGGGCACACTGCCCGTTTCTGTAAGGCACCAGCGCGACCAATCACTCAAGTCCCTGGTACTGGGATAAGCCAGGCATGTTATGGGTGTGGAGAAACTGGGCACTTCAAGAGGTACTGCCCCAAGGCAAAGAATGTTGGCAGTGTTGGGAGAGTGCTGGTGATAGGTCAAAATGAAGCAATAGCTGACCCCACGGTGGTTACGGGTACGTTTCCCCTTGACAACATTTATGCATGCATACTCTTTGACTGCAGTGCGGAGAGAAGTTTTGTGAGTCATAAATCCAAACACATACTTAATCAAAAACCCCAACCATTCAATAAAATATTCACTGTTGAAATGGCTAACGGTAAAACAGAAAGCACAAGCGATATGTACGTAGGGTGCACATTAAATTTAAACGAGCACTTATTTCAAATCAACCTTATGCCCATTTCGATAAGAAGTTTTGATGTAATCATCAGTATGGACTGGTTAAGTCTTCACCATGCCGATATACTTTGTCACGGTTGTTCATCTCAATCTGCCAAACGGCGAAACTCTTGTCATATATGGAGACAAACCTAGTTCAAATTTACAAATCATCTCCTGTGTTAAAGCACAAAAATATCTTCGCAAGGAATATCATACCTTTCTAGCCCACATAGTAGACCAGAAACAAGAACCAAAGAACATTAAAGACATTCCGGAAGTCTGCAACTTCCCAGACATTTTCCTAGAAGATCTTCCAGGAATTCCACCAGAACGCCAAGTCGAGTTCAGAATTGACTTAATCCCCGGAGCTACTCCAATGGCAAAGTCGCCCTACCGACTAGCCCCAGCCGAGATGCAGGAACTGTCCAGTCAATTAAATGAGTTGCTAAGCAAGGGCTTCATCAGACCGAGCTTCTCACCATGGGGAGCACCGGTCCTATTCGTGAAGAAGAAGGATGGATCTTTTCGCATGTGCATCGATTACCGGGAGCTGAACAAACTCACGATCAAGGACCAATATCCCCTACCGCGCATAGACGATCTGTACGACCAACTACAGGTAGCAAGCTACTTCTCAAAGATCGATCTAAGATCTGGTTATCACCAACTGCGAGTGCTGGAAGGAGACATCCCCATAACGGCATTCCGAACACGCTATGGTCACTACGAGTTTGTAGTGATGCCCTTTAGATTGACAAATGCACCAGCGGTGTTCATGGACTTGATGAACCGAGTATGTCGTCCCTTCCAGGATAAATTCGTAATCGTGTTCATAGATGATATACTCATCTATTCAAGAAGCAAGGAAAAACACAGCCAACACCTCTGCCAAGTCTTGGAAACATTGAGGGCAGAGAAGCTATATGCAAAATTTTCAAAATGTGAATTTTGGATTCGGGAAGTAGATTTCCTAGGTCATGTAGTAAGCGAAGAAGGGATACACGTCGATGCTTCTAAGGTCAACGCAATAGAAAGTTGGACGACTCCAAGAACCCCTACAGAAATCCGGCAATTTTTGGGACTCGCCGGGTATTACCGAAGGTTCATACATAACTTTTCAAAGATTGCCAAGCCACTCACCACCCTAACTCAGAAGAGTGTGACCTTCGACTGGGGAGAAAAACAAGACACCGCGTTTCAGACACTAAAGCGAGCCTTATGTAGTGCACCCATCGAAGGAACAGAGGACTTCGTGCTCTATTGCGATGCATCAAACCAAGGACTCGGATGTGTCCTAATGCAACGAGGGAAGGTCATCGCCTACGCCTCAAGGCAACTAAAGACGCACGAAGTAAACTACACAACGCACGATCTTGAGCTAGGAGCAGTCGTCTTCGCTCTAAAGATATGGAGGCACTATCTCTACGACACGAAATGTACAATCTTCACCGATCATAAAAGCCTCCAGCATATCCTCAACCAGAAAGAACTCAACATGAGACAAAGACGGTGGGTAGAACTACTAAATGATTATGAATGCGAAATTCGATATCATCCTGGAAAGGCTAACGTGGTGGCCGATGCACTCAGCCGGAAGGAATACTCGGGCCGTAGAGTGAAGTCTTTAACTATGACAATCCATTCACACTTGTCCACGCAAATCAAGGAAGCCCAAATAGAAGCCTTAACATCTGAAAATGTGGCAGGGGAAGCCTTAAGGGGAATGGATAAGAAGCTTGAAGTCAAGAATGATGGAATTCATTACTTCATGGATCGGATCTGGGCGCCGACGTTTGGTGGATTCAGAGAAGTCGTCATGAACGAAGCCCATAAGACCCGTTACTCCATACATCCCAGCTTCGATAAGATGTATCTCGACCTCAAGAAACTGTACTGGTGGCCGAACATGAAAGCTGAAATTGCTACCTACGTGAGTAAATTTCTAACGTGCGCCAAAGTCAAGGTAGAATACCAAAAGCCCTCGGGATTGTTGCAACAACCAGAAATATCTGAATGGAAGTGGGAACGGATAACCATGGATTTCATAACCAAACTACCCAAGACGGCAAGCGGACTCGACACCATCTGGGTGATCGTCGACAGGTTAACTAAATCAGCGCACTTCCTACCGATCAAAGAGACGGATAAATTGGAGAAACTAACTAGAACATACCTCAGAGAAATTGTACGACTGCATGGTGTGCCCATATCCATTATCTCGGACCGAGATAGTAGATTCACCTCAAGGTTCTGGTAATCGCTACAAAAATCTCTAGGAACAAGACTAGACATGAGTACTACTTATCACCCACAAACTGACGGCCAGAGTGAGAGAACCATACAAACCCTAGATGATATGTTGAGATCTTGCGTAATCGATTTTGCCAAAGCATGGGACACCCATCTACCCTTGGTCGAGTTCTCGTACAACAATAGCTACCACACTAGTATCAAGGCTGCCCCGTTCGAAGCCCTCTACGACCGTAAATGCAGGTCACCTCCATGCTGGGCTGAAGTGGGGGACACACAACTAGCAAAAGGAGAAGCGACAGACAACACGCTCACTGGGCCAGAAATCATAAGGGAAACTACGGAAAAGATTGTTCAGATTAGGGAGCGAGTGAAAGCATCAAGGGACAGACAAAAGAGTTACGCGGATAAAAGACGGAAACCCTTAGAATTCCAGGTTGGAGACCGAGTCTCGCCCTGGAAGGGATTAATACGCTTCGGAAAGCATGGGAAACTGAACCCAAGATACATTTGACCGTTCGAGATCCTTGCCAGGATCGGTCCAGTGGCTTACAAACTTCGATTACCTTAGGAACTCCACAACGTACACCCTACCTTCCACGTGTCAAACCTAAAGAAATGCTTGTCCGATGAGACCCTCGTCGTCCCTCTGGACAAAATTGAAAAAAATGAAAATCTCAAATTCATAGAAGAACCAGTAGAGATCATGGATCGGGAAATTAAAAGAACCAAACAAAGCTGCATACCTATTGTGAAGATCTGCTGGAGCGCCAAGCGAGGACCTGAATACACCTGGGAACGTGAGGATCAGATGAAACAAAAGTACCCGCATCTTTTTCCTAACCTGTAAACTCTATCTTAGATTAAATTTCGGGACGAAATTCCCCTAACGGGGGGATGATGTGACAACCCTATATTTTTCCAAAAGCAATGTAACACTCAAAAGTCAAATACAACGAAAACTATTTGGAATCAACGAAATTAACCTCAAAAATAAAGTGTTCAAATATCTAAATTGGGATGCATCAAATGTTAGATATCGTGCCTAGGTTTCCAAAAACATAAAGAACATTCGAAACCGGGTTATATTGAAGAAACTATAACCACTCAAACATTTGCGACACACCCGGTAAAACACTATTTAACGTAAAAATGAAATTACAATAAAATGCATTTTAGCCTTAAGTATCTAAACAAAGGTTGTAGAGTTTTTTAAACTGTAAATGTACATAAAAAGATCGCCCAAATTGGACCTCGTATGAAGAAGTTACGAATTTTCTAAGTTTCGTAACAGTAGTAGAGGGCTAAAAACTCAAATTGAATCGAGCGATATTTAGCTATCGCAGCCTAAACGAAAGTTGAAGGTCTCCACAATAGGAGTAAAATGATAAAAAAAAAAAAAAAAACAAACGAAAACCGACGTCAAATAAAGAAACTATGGATTTTTAACGGACTTTAGCAGTCTTGGCCTATTAAAAACATATCATTACAAATAAAGTCAAAACTAGCTGACGAAGTCTAAATAAAAGTTGTAGAGCATAATCTCACCTACGCGTGGATATAAAGAACACGAAAAACGGAGTCCGTACGCAAAAGTTACGGAATTTAGAAGATGGAAGCCAGGATTTTGCCCAACGTACTCAGGTGTAGGGTCGAGTCCCATCGGCTGCAGCTCTACGCCTAGCTAGACTCGAGTCGTAAGCCATGACGCAAAGTTACGCCCAGTGTAACCGAAGTACGCCCAGCGTACTCCGGTGGTACACCCAGCGTACTCGTCCTTCTAGCCCTATAAATAGAAGGCATAAGCTCCGGATATTAGCACACCTCTCACTAAATCTCACTTACTCCCACACACTTTCAAGCACCAGAGGCCGTCCCGACACCCTTGATTTCCACACCCGAGCCCCCGACGAAGTTTCTACCCTACCGAGATCCCCGAAGAGCTCGAAGACGCAGCTTTCCGCGGTTGAATTTCTGCTCGATCCTAGCCCCACTCTCTTCAAACCAAACAAGTAAGTTCATACCCCTACTTTTCAAGTCTTTTCATGTTTTAGGGGGGAAATACAAGTACAATACAAGTAAACGTATCGTTTTATAAACATAAATGCAACATCTATCTTATTAAATATCGATACCAACATCTTACTTTACGTATAAGGGTTAGTATATCATCAAGTTATTTTCACCAAATGGAACATACTTTCTGAAAAACTATAATGGGTATAGTTAGCAAGTTATTCATACATTCTTACGTATACATCTTGAAAAACGAAATACTTTCAACAAAAATGAGGTAAGGTCTTTCTTATCATAAATCTATTTATACTAAGTGATGTGAGATATTTAAACATCAACGTACTCTTATGTACGCATTTCAAGTCCTGTATTATATACCATAATCTCTTGGAGGGAGAGCGTGATACTTGTGTTTAGATCTATACGCGATTGACAACCCCGCACCTAAACTGTTAGCTACAGTTAGACCGGCAGGTATGGGGTGACAAATGTCATAACACTACAACATCTGAAGAATGTTGTTATAGGCAGTCTGTGTCAATAGTATGGTTATAAGACTTACATGAAAGTATAAAAACAAGTTTGATTTACGAGATTCATATATGCATTCAGTATTTACATTATTTTGAGCACAAAGTTTATCTTTATCATTCAAGTACGAAAAATACTATCGCACTCCAACTTCGAGAACTTTTCAAACTATATATATATATATATATATATATATATATATATATATATATAGAAAATATTGGATTTTCTGAAAACCACGTTCATCGATTCTCTACCAAAAAGACATACTTTTCAATACAAAACACTTATGAACTCACCAACTTAATTGTTGACACTTTTTCGAAACCACTTGTATTTCTCAGGGAATCAGTAATACATGTAACTACCAGCTTTTGAAGAAGGATCGTTAAGGATGTTTATTATTATTAAACATTTTACATCATCATATTGTAATATTCTTTTGGAAATATGTATAACGCAACAATATACGTTTTTATTATATATATGATGGTTGTGTTACTTTCTTTACAATATTCAATTGGTATGGTACTACGTGAAGTCATCCACCCCCGAATGTTTCCGCCATTTCTGGTTTGGGGGTGTGACAGTCCATGGGTCGTAAACTCCATTTAGGAGTGTATTGATGCCACAAAACATTTCCTAAGGCTTAAACATGAAGTAGGAATACTTGGAATGACTTAGAAGAATTGAAATCAACAAATGGTCATAAGTTTATGAGCTTACGGCCGTAAACTCAAGGGTTTATGACCGTAAACTCAATGGCTTATGGTCTTTAGGGAGTAAACTCATATTAGGGGTTCCCTTGAACCCTAAAACCCAATAGCCTTGTCCTACAACACTTAGATGCAATCCTTAGCACTTATAACACTTATATAAAGTGTTTAACATGTTTTAGGATGTCTTAACCTTGTTAGTTAATTGTTTAAAGGCTAATTGGTTACATATATGTGATATTATATGTTAACTAGGATCATAGAGTGTGTACAAGTCTTCACTTGACACCTAGCATCCTATATAGTCCGTTCATCCCAACCACTTGCTACAGGTGAGTTCATACCCCTTAATCAATATTTTAAATGTTTTTAAATGTTTTTATGGGGGGATACAAGTTAAATCATGCTAGTTATTATATCAATCACATGTGATTAATAAGCTGCATACAAATGGATTTACTACTCTTTTGGCTGTTTTACCAAACAGTTTACTTCAATTGGTTTTCCAAAACATTTTTACTCAGTTAAAACTCTTTGTTAAACTGTCTTACATACTGAGTGTATCGTTTCAAACCCTGTTATAGTTTTGATTCAAAACAAATGTTTTCCTTATACTTTACACTGTTCTTATCACACAAATGCTTTCAAATCATTTTACAATTTGACATCAAGTCATCCTTTCTTAGATACTAAAATTTTCAATGGTTTTACAAAACTTCTTTTATGCTTTTATATTGTCAATTGCATGTCTATATATGTATAGTTACATAAGGAATGTTTAAAGGACTTCTGAAGGTTAGCTCGCTTTAGCTCCTTTTCCTCGTTGGGATGTGGCGTTAGGGCATCGGTTATCCGTCCGAAGGTCATCTAAATATTAGTTGTATATTATGTACACATATATAGACATAAAAGCTCTACCAGTTAATTCAATACCCTTGGGTAGCAAGGGTATACTTTCATGTTCATACGTACCAGTTATATTACTAGCAAGCTACCATATGGGTAGTTTAGGATGTTACTAATACTATTACTAGAACGCGGAATCATACAATGAGTCAGTTCTTTCATGAGTCAATACTTTCTAGATAGAGAGAGCATACATTATAGCTAGTACACATAATACATTTCTATACATGCTAGATAGAGAGAGCACACATTACAGCTAGTACACACAATACATTTCTATACATGCTAGATAGAGAGAGCACACATTACAACTAGCTAGTACACACAGTACATTACCATACATGCTAAATAGAGAGAGAACACACATTACAGCTAGCACACGCAGAACATTACAATACATACAGGCTAGACAGAGAAAGAGTACACTTTACAGTGAGCACATTCATTACATAGACATTCATGCAGTTATGTGAACCATTAAACGGGTCATGGCACTTCCTGCCATGACCGTTTTTGTATCCTGAATCTCCTTAATTGGGGAGCGTATGAGTTTGCGTATAGATCTATACTAGATTGACTATCCTACACCTTGCTGCTCGCTATAGTGGGACTTGCAAGTCTACGGGTGCCAAATGTCATTTCTTACGGCGTCTTACATCGTCGTTTTACTAGAGTCGGTAGCAGGATACAAGTCGATCACATGTTACTTTAAATTACAATAGATTTAAGGTAGTTAGTACGGTTGTAGTTATTTAATACTACACTATAGTACTATTTCATTTTCCCGTTACATTCACTTCGTGAACATTCACACGAAGCACGATAATGTAGAAACTATATTTTTGGTTAATGATAGTCAGATTTGGGAAAATACACACACTTACAAGAGACACAGTTAAATACTAGATGCCTTGATAGAAGGCTACTTTCAGTAGGAAGCATAGGGTTTTCTAGGATATTCAAAAGTTTTACATACTTACATTTCATACACGTACAAATAATTACATTTCATATACGTACAAATACTTACATACAAATTCAGACACTAAAATACTTATGATCTCACCAGCTTTAAAGCTGATACTCTCTTTCAAAATAACTTGTATCCTCATGTCAACAGTAGACAGGTACCGTTGCAAGGTTTAGAGAAGATGGAACTCGTTCAAGACTCATATTTCATTTTGATTTATACTTTAGTGTCTATTAGACATATCATAACACTTGTATTAAAATTATATTATTAAGTCAATGGATGATGTTGTTGCTTGTTTACTACTATTCATTGTTGTGATACTGTACATGACGTCCTCCGTCCCAGAACGTTTCCGCCGTTCACGGTTTTGGGGTGTGACATCTTGAATTAGTATTTTTTGTACACTCATGTTTCCTATAAATAGAGGTTGAGGATAGAAGTAGAGGGACGAGTCTTTCTGCTTATTTTGGTAATCAGTATTGTATTAGAATTCTCTATTCAATACAAACTTGCTGATTAATATTTACATATGGTGTTCATATCATTCATTACTCATTCATCTAGATCATGATTGCTTTCTAAATCTCGATTATAGTTCTAATCATGTTCAATATTAGGTTGCTTGCTATTGTTAAAACATTTTTCTCTTTCACTTTGAAAAGATATGTCCGGCTTCATGCTCATGCTCCATGTCACTACAAGAAGACTGGGCAACAGCGGCGACGCCTGTCGTCGCTAAAGGATCGGGAAGTCGCGCTAATACCTTTAGCGGCGACACGTCGCTGCAAATGCATTGTCGGTAATGATTCGTCGCTAATATATATGTAGTCGCCGCTAAAGGTTAGAAGTCGCCGCTAATCATATGTCGTCGTTAATACTGCTCGTCGCCGCTAATACGTGTGCGTCGCCACAAAAGATGTCGCCGCTAAAACTGTTTTGGTTTTTTTTAAACTTTGGATTCAATTAAAAGGATTTTTCCATAATAGGGTAAACTTTGAAGATTTTAATTGAAGTTTCTTTGTTTAAGACTAGATTTTTAATTATTTTTTAGAGCAAGGGACCAAAACCGTACAAATAAAAAGTTGAGGGGCTGATTATATATATTTTGTATTGGGCTTTGGTTAAAATCAGGAGGTTGGATACCTCCTGATTCCTCCATCATCGATCGTTCACTACTAGAAAAACAGTCTTTTACGACGTGCAATGCGTGTCGTAAAACGCGCAGACGACGCGCAAATGCGCGTCAAGAAAGGCCATGTCATAACGGAAGATGACGCGCATTTGCGTGTCGTCTGTTTACGACGTGCATTTACGACACACATTTACGACGCGCAATGCGTATCAAGAAAGGCCCTATCATAAATAAAGACAACACGCATTTGCATGTCGTAACCTTACGACGCACGTGTTTATGACACGTAATGCGTATCAAGAAAGGCCCTGTCATAAAGGCAGACGACACATCATTGCGTGTCGTAACGTTATGACGCGCCTTTACGACTCGCAATGTGTATCATTAAATCTATTATGATTTGCATGTCATAAATTCTAGCTACCAGTTATATACCCCTTTACGACGTGCATTTACGACACACATTTACAACGTGAATACACATAATAAAAGACAAATATATATACCAAAACATTCATTTTCATCTAAACGTCAAACAACTTACCTAACAACATTACATACATGTCAAGTTACCTTAAGTAATTACTAAAAGTTAGCAAAAACATGTACATGTGTGTCAAAAGACTACCTAGCATTACAACACATGTCAAAAGACCATACCTACCATTTCACTGTTAACCATAACATTGTTTTACGGATACATTGTCAAAAGACCATAATCATCGATAAATGAAGCCTGTAACAAACTCTGACCATTCTTCACGTATCTCATCGATATCATCAGTTGTGTACTCAACTTTGCCATCCCCTATCTGTGAAAAAATTTGCATATTGTTTTTATTAATAAAAATTAGCATATTAACATATTTTGTAACAGTAAGTTGCTATATTTAACAAATAAGTATAAAATGTAAATTATTCTTTCTTAATAGGGCATTGTACTTTCAAATGAATGAAAGCACATTTTATTTTTGCATGTAACCTAATATTTCAATTATAATTGTGAGAGTAGGATGCCATAAAATGATCCTTTTTTCAATTCCTTTCCTATTAAATTATAGTAATGAAAGTAAAATGTTATATCTTTACATTGTCTTTGACCAAGACTTCAACTCCTTCTTCCACTATCTCCTTCATGAACCTTAGCATGTAGTAGCCACATTCGGTACCTTCGGGCTGAACTGGACACTACACAATTACATATAAAATGATCATTGCAATTGATCCAAAAAAAAATTTAAAACTACAATTTCAATAAGGAGTTAAGTGCTGACCGTAACATTAACCCAATTTAGTTTAACCCTTTTGTTGGATCCACTTTGTGTAGCGTACAGAACCATTGCCCTATAAAAAACATCAACAAATAGGTGTTTATTGTATTCACATCAACTGTTTTGATAATTTATATTACTTATGAATCAACAATTTGCTTCAACTGCATATTGAAATTGCTAGAACTCAAGGAATCAAGATAATAGCAATTATCCGATTTCATGTCTAGTACACCCAATACCCAATGTCTTCTACAAAAACCACAAACAAAATTAAGTCAAATAATTAACATAATTGCAGTCATTTACAAAATAAAATGTCAAAATCAAACCCGGGATTGTAGGGCATAAAGATGATGTCATTGCCCTTTCTTTTAGACAACCGATCTGCAAAACCTCTGCTTGCATCGTCAATATTCTTAGATTTCCCTTTACGCGTACTTGGAAAAATTAATGTCGAGTTCACAAAGCAAATTCCATGATCTCTTTTTGGGGAGCCATACTTCATTTTGTTAAACAATACCCTGTTATCATACAAACACTAAATTCATTAAACAAATTTTTTTAAGACACATTGATATTTAAATTAAATTTCTTGCACTTACATCATATAAGACACAGTAACAACACCAGTCAGCTCATCCATTGTAAGAACTACTTCAAAATCATCCCAAGTTAAGTACGTGTAACTATCGTACCCAAAAAGATCGTTCCCACTCTGCACTTTTATAGAATCAACCTTTGTAACTTGTCCATCAGCCATCATTGCAGTCATTTTCAAAATACTACTCTTCTCAATCCTTATCCTTGTCTTCATTTGTGCTCTGGTCCACCTTCTTTGCAAGGTCACATTTTGTTTCTTCTTCTTTTTAATCTTCTTTTCTATTCCATTCCCTTCTTCCATGTCATCCACTTCTTCCACATCACATGGTTCTTTTTGTTCATGATCAACCATTTTTCCTGTCCCCTTTTCTTTCTTATTACTTCTTATTTCTTCTTTTAAAGGTGTTGCACCTTCCTTCACTGGTGTTGCGTGTTTCTTCACTGGTGTCACAGGTTTCCCCACCACTTTTCCCTACAAAAATTACCAAAAATATAGAAGGAAACAGGAATCATTTACTGAAGCTAATAAAGAACTCACTCAAATATCAGAAAAAATAAGAAAACCAAGTGCAAATCTGTGAAAACTTTGTATGTTTTAAATCTGTGAAAATCACCAGGTCAGAGCATCGAATAATTAAGTGTCTTGGCCAACTTAGTATGTGTCCCAGTGCATCTTTGACTTTCACAATTAACTTCTCTTCAAGTGGAATGGGTATTAAAGCTTCTCCTTGAAAATTGTTTCCATCATAACTTCAATGTTTTCATTTGTTACATAAACGAAAAAATTATTAAGATCCAATCTTCTAAAATATGAAAATATATAAATAGTAATAATGCAAATATTTTTCAAAATACCTGATGCACTATACCTCATTATGGTTCCTTTAGCGACTACATTTGTAGCAAATAAAACCGCAAGAAGACATGCATTATCCTACCAAAATATAGTATGTTAGTTTGTAGAAAAAGAAAATTCCTTAAATATATTTTTCATAATTTTCTTCAAGGACTTACAAGCGATTCATCCCGTGGTTCTTTTTCAACATCTTCAATGACGCCCCCTACTTGGCAACTTCCGGCTTCAGAAACATTAAGTACACCTCTTTTTAGTTTCTCCAAGTCATCTTCAAGTTTGTTGATTCGTTTATCCACCCTCTCGTTCTCAATGTCCAAGTAATACGTAACATTATTGGGTAAATAAAAGTATTGTTGTGGCGTTATAAATTTACCCATCCCTCGTACACGCCCACGTTGTTCCTAAGTACCCAAGGCCACTGTAAGCACGTCATGTGTTCCACATGTAACCTCTCCAAAGCTTCCAGATTTCTGCAGCTCATCCTGTAAAAAAAATTGGGACAAATGTTAGAAAATAAAATGGGACAAATGTTATTTATATATATATATATATATATATATATATATATATATATATATATATATATATTTGGCATTCAATGAAACTTATAAATTTATCAACAATCATCTTGACATCTGATTCGTATCCTCCTGTCTTCAACTCTCTTGATTTTTTTCACAACAGTGTCCTATCAATCTCCTCTTCCGTCTTGCCGGTTTCTTGCATCTAAATTATCAAGAAAAACAAAGTCAATTAACATAAATATATACAAATAAAATAATCAATACTTAATGGGAATCATACGATGTCATTAATGAGTCTGGCATATCATTTTCTGCTCAAACGATGATTGTATTTATGATGTACACGAGTATTTTTTAGCTTTTGTACTTTTCTCCTGCATTAGAAACATTAAAATTGTAACTACAAACTTTTAACTTTCCATTTTTTGTAATTCTATGAGATATAAATGCATATAAGAAAAGTTTAACCAAACTCCCACTTTTTTTGTAACTCTATGGGATACAAAAACTTTCCAGTCTTCTTTCTTTATAAACAGATAATCTTTCGGAGGTTTGAATAGATTTTCCTTGGGATCTTTACTTTGGTTCTTAATGAACTTGGCATATAGATAAAGCTTTAAGTTTCTCCACTTCTTCTCGGTCGATTGGAGAGTTTGCTTCCGGCTCTTTGGGTCAACTACAAACTTTTCCTGAAACATAAAAAAAAGGGTTGGTTAAAAAACAAATCTAAATAGGGACAAAAACAGAAACAGGGAAAAAAAACAGGTAATAACAAGAAGAAACAGAGACTTACAAAAACATATTGCCATAACCCTTCCTTTACTTCTTCACTAACTTCCAGCCAAGACGCGTAGGTTATGGGAACCATTGTTCTTGCAACCAAACCCTCAAAAGTAGACAGTTGTCTTGTTTCCTTTCCAACCAGGACACCTTTTTTATTGTAAGTTGTTACGAGTTTCACTTTATTAGCTTTTGCCTTATATATCGGACCTCTTTGTTTGGATTCTTCATCGTGATCAGAAGCTGAATCCGATTCCATGTCACAAAAATACAACCAGTTTCAACAAAGATTCAAATAAAATTAAGTACATTTGTAGCACCTGGTTCCTGGTACGTAAATCTTATTTGAGTATTTATCTTCTTTTAGCCTTGGACTCGGCGAGTCACAGGTCCGACTCGCCGAGTAGATGCAGGACCCGGGACACGTTTAAGTTGTCAACTCGACGAGTCCATATCCTGGACTCAGCGAGTCACCGCTGTTGGATGAAACCCTAAGTTTCAGGGGTTTGCACCCTATTTAAGCAACACATCCGCCCCAGGCTAGCCCCCATTCACCCCCTCAGAGCTCCCAACCCTCGTTTAAGCTTGTTCTTTGAAGAGTTGAAGCATTTGTTATGTGCTCTTGAAGGTTTTGAAGAAGAAGGGAAGTAGATCCAGAAGAAGGGAAGCCATCCAAGCATCATTGTGTTATTTCAGCAGTTCCATTGAGGTATATCCCATTTTCCCCTGTTTCTATGCTTAAGGCTTTATTTAAGACATTCTTGAGCCATCCCCCAAGCTTGTATGTGCATAATATTTCGTAATAAGTCGATTGGCCTCTAGATCTAGGCAAGATTGAGCTCCAGGAGCTCAGATCTGTTAGCTTTATGGACCCATGTTGCTTGTTCACCCTAGATCTACCCTTTTGAGGCATTTTGAACCCTAAAATCCATATTGGTGAATATCTACACGTAAAGTTGCAAACTTTACATGTGATTCGTGTCCCAGAAGCCCAGATCTGTGAATGGCATGGACTGGAATCGAGCAAATCTGTGTATTTAGTGGGTGCATGGCAACGACTCGGCGAGTCGTTCATGTGACTCGACAAGTCTGTTCGCGAGTCTCCGAGTTTGTCCCCGTTTCGTAGTGTCGAGTGAGCAGTGAGTCACGGGGTGTGACTCAGTGAGTCAGAAGCGGAACTCATCTATGGAGGTACTCGGCGAGTCAATGCCCTGACTGGGCGAGTTCAAGGCAATCTCCTTAGATCAAGAACAGACTCGGCGAGTTGTTCATACAACTCGGCGAGTCTTAGCATAAGTGTTCATCGGATGAAGATGAACTCGACGAGTTGTTCATACAACTCGGCGAGTAGGATGAAGGACTTGAGTATCTGTTAAGAAGGAGAACTCGTCGAGTCGTCACCTAACTCGACGAGTAGGAACGGGATTCAGGGCAAACGTTTGGGTAGGGACTCAGCGAGTTGGAAAGCCAACTCGGCAAGTCGGGTCAACTGAAAGTTGACTCTGATTTTGACTTAGGTCATGATCAGGGGTAAAATGGTCATTTTACCCAAAGGACAGTTAGCAGTGTTTGATTGAGTATGTTGTGGGAATTGCAGCCGGAGGATTTCCGGAGCAGCAGCAGCAGCAGTAGATAGTCAGTTCCCGCTCAGATCAGCAGCTACTTCGAGGTAAGTTACCTTCCAGTAGCGGTGGGTCTACGGCCACAATGTCGGCCCACCAGTAGGATTCGTATGTTAGATGATTGTCTTTGTGATATCATCTAGGTTGCTACTATCTGATATGTTATATGCTAGCATGATATGTTATATGTGATAATAGTAGAGTTCGGTTGTTAGGACCGGAGGGTAGTCAGACACCCCAGAAATGTCTGACAATACGTGATGATATGTTTGCATGCTGGCCTGTTATGTTATTTGCGATAGTGGTAGTAGGAGGGGACTAGTCCCCGAAGGTCGGTTGTTAGGACCGATGGGTAGTCAGCACCCCAGAATGGCTTGACATGGGTAGTCAGCACCCCAGAATGGCTTGACACGGGTAGTCGGCACCCCAGAATGGCCGCACCGGGTAGTCAGGCACCCCAGAATAGCCTGGCAGTATGCGTTTTATTTGTTTGTATGGTATGTGGTACGATGGGGGAACTCACTAAGCTTTGTGCTTACAGTTTGCAGTTTTGGTTTCAGATACCTCTTCGTCGAAGGGGAAGGAGCCGGCGCGGTAGCGGCACATCATACACACATACTGGTTTCCGCACTTACGAGATTCTCTGGGATTTATACTCTGATATTTTGATGGTTGTATGATTTGACTTTTAGACATGGTTTACGTTTTGTTATGGCTTGATCAAACAATGTTTTTATTTAACTATTAATATTTTCTAAAGTAATGTTTTTTAAACAAAAATTTTGGTCGTGAAATTTGGGTCGTTACAAGTTGGTATCAGAGCCCTGGTTTGAGGGATTCGGACTCACCTTCGGGGGTGTCTGAACTCAAATCGAGGGATTAAAAGAATTTCTAAAAGAAAATTTTTTCTAAAAATTGAGAAAAGAGTTTAAGAAAGAACGAAGTGTGTGATGTGCGCGACCGGCCGAGCTCAAGTAAGTATTCCCCAAAGTACCCATACAAGTTTATGTTATGTTTATCAGCTTTTGTAGAACAGCATGCTAGAATAGGACTAAGGATCTAGGAGTGATGCCTTATGTGCCTGCTTTATGTGTTCCAGTTGTATGAGAATTGCATGCTAGTATCGAGTAGACAGCAGTAGGGTAGCCTGTTAGGGTTGTGCCCGATAGTGTGAGTTAGCACTGTGTGCTAGTTCAGTTTCCCTCCATGAGAGCGGAGTTGCTTGAGGTTGTTTCCCTTATCTGAATGATGCTTGCTTCGTGCTATGTGGGACTCCGAATAATGGGAATTAGTCATTATACGAATACGTCACGTCACATGTGATCAGAGTTGAATAATCTTAGAGTGTCGGATTTGATCCTACTGCGCAGCTCTTGTTTGAGTCCAACCGTTGTAGGGACGAGTCGGGTACTCGAAGGATTATCTGAGTCTCGTCGCATGTGATGGTATTCGGGTGATGGCTAATTGGCATTAAAAGGAGGTCTGCAGCAGCTGAGGACTGGATCGAGTAGAGTCGGAGATTTCCTAGGGTGAGCCTGGGATGAGTATAGTAGTGATTAGCAATAGGGAAAGGGATCTGGTGGAGTCGAGGCAGTCCTTGAAGAAGGTACGGATAGATGTGGAAGGTAGTATGGGCCCGTACTACTGAAAGCAGAGGATCCGTACCCGAACCAAGGAAGGCCAAGACAAGACCAGGGAACTTGTAAGTAGTTGTGATCCCTCAGGAAGTATCAGTATCTCTAATTATTGTTGTGATGTATTACAGAATGGTGGTACTTCGATCGAGGCTGGTAGATGGCGGTTCAGGAGAGGTGTCAGGTTCTGAGCCGGTAGATGAGGGACTACGCGAGTTCATCGCGTCAGAGATCACCAGGGGCATCCTTGAGTCGACCCCCATCCTCTTTGGGTCGATCAAAGAAGGGATCATGGAGTTGATGGAGGATCGCCTGCGGGCATTCAGGAGTGATTTGGCATCTAGCCAGTCAGGATCTCGCACACTGTCCTTCAAGGACTTCAGGGGCAGTGGTGCGCCGGATTTCCATGGGGTGAAAGACCCCATTGCTGCCAGGCGATGGATTGCAGACATCGAGTCTGCCCAGTTGACTAGCTTCTACCCCGAGGGGTCGAAGGTGAGGTATGCAGTAGGGTGTTTACGGGACCGAGCCCGGGATTGGTGGGAGTCAGTGGGTGACTCGTTGGGAGCCTCAGCTATCGAGGCTATGACCTGGTCGGACTTCGTGACCAAATTTAGGGCAGAGTTTACGCCGGCTGTCGAGCTTCAGCAGATGGCCAGGGAGTTTCTGGATATGAGACAGACGACGGAGACTGTGGCGGAGATCACCTCCAAGTTCCGGGAGAGGGCTTTGTTGGTGCCCTAGTATGCTGGTGACGAGGACATGAGGAGGACTCGTTATCACGATATGCTACGAGCTGACATCTGGGAGCATGTTAGCTTTTCGGCTTGCCCTACCTTGGACTCTATGATTGCCAGGGCGAGGGAGAGGGAGATAGATTTGGAGCACGTCCGGAAACGGAAATTAGAGGAGGGACAGGTAGGAGGGGCTTCGGGGAAGAAGCCCAAGGGATCAGATGGTAGGCCGAAAGGCCAGTCAGGACCCAGCCGCTGCAGGAAATGCGGTAGGCCTCACGAGCGGGCGTGCAGGATGGGATCGTCAGGCTGCTACAAGCGCGGAAAGCCTGGGCACATCAGCAGGGATTGCACTGCTCTGGCAGCAGTCATTCAGACATCAGAGTTGTTGTGTTTTCACTGCAACCAGAGGGGCCACAAGAAGGCCAACTGCCCCCAGTTGACAGTTTCAGCGCCGGTAAAGGCGCCAGCTCCAGTGACCCTGCGGATCACAGATGGCCGGCAGGGCAAAGCAGAGGCTCCGGTGGTGAGGAGCCGAGCATTCCAGTTGACTACCGAGGAGGCACGCGCCGCACCCGATGTGGTGACGGGTATGATTCTTTCCCTCTCTTTTTATTTTATGATGTTATGATATTGATATGTGCTCCGTATGTATATGTATGCATTAGGATCGTTCCATGTGAACGGCATCCCAGTTTAGGTATTGTTCGACTCGGGTGCATCCCGATCGTTTGTTTCTCTTGCGCTTAGCAAGAAGTTTCATGAGACTTCGGGCAAGTTGGATTGCCCTCTAGAGGTAGAGATTGCTGATGATCGGTCGGTGCGAGCATCGATGGTGTTTCGAGATTGCATTCTGCGTTTGTTTGAGGAGCGTTACTTGGTAGACTTGGTTCCCATTCCGTTGCGCGGGAACAAGGTGATCATTGGCATGGATTGGTTTAGCCCTAATGGGGCGGTGATAGATTGCGCGCAGCAGCTAGTGCGGGTCAGGACCCCAAGCGGGGGAGAGTTAGTGATTCATGGTGAGAGGCCTCAGTGTGGACCCACTGTATGTTCAGCAGCGAGGGCTAGACGCTACCTTCAGCAGGGATGCGCAGGATATGTCGCGTATGTGATGGATACCCGGGAGGCGGGCAAGGCGACAATGAGCGAGGTTCCGGTGGTTCGAGATTTTGCAGATGTTTTCCCGGAGGAGCTACCTGGGATACCTCCGGAGCGGCAGGTGGAGTTCAGGATTGACCTTGTTTCTGGTGCGGCTCCGATAGCCAAAGCACCGTATCGGTTGGCTCCTCTCGAGATGCAGGAGTTTTCTACGCAGCTGCAGGAGCTGTTAGACAAGGGATTTATTCGTCCGAGCAGTTCGCCTTGGGGAGCCCCGATCCTATTTGTGAAAAAGAAGGATGGGTCGCATCGGATGTGTATAGATTACCGGGAGTTGAACAAGGTAACGGTGAAGAACCGTTACCCACTCCCGAGGATTGATGACCTCTTTGATCAGCTTCAGGGAGCATCTTGGTTCTCCAAGATTGACTTGCGTTCGGGTTATCATCAGATGAGGGTCAGGGAGGAGGATGCACAGAAGACCGCGTTTCGGACGCGCTATGGCCACTATGAGTTTGTGGTGATTCCGTTTGGGCTCACCAATGCTCCTGCCGCGTTCATGGACCTCATGAACCGCATGTGCAGACCGATGCTGGATCGGTCTGTGATAGTCTTTATCGATGATATCTTGGTATATTCCAAGACTCAGGAGGAGCATGAGGAACACCTAAGGGAGGTGTTGGAGACCCTGAGGAGGGAGAGCTTGTATGCCAAGTTCTCCAAGTGTGAGTTCTGGTTGCGCGAGGTGCAATTTCTTGGACACCTCGTTAACCAGAACGGGATTCTGGTCGATCCGGCCAAGGTCGAGGCCGTGATGAGATGGGAGGTTCCGAAGTCTCCATCTGAGATTCGGAGTTTCCTGGGATTGGCAGGCTACTATCGGAGATTTATTCAGGATTTCTCCAAGATAGTTGTGCCCCTGACGCGGCTGACGAAGAAAGCCGTGGTCTTTCGGTGGGGACCCGAGCAGCAGGCTGCATTTGAGACGCTGAGATAGAGATTGTGCGAGGCGCCGATCTTAGCCCTGCCGGAGGGCGTAGAGGATTTTGTGGTTTATTGTGATGCGTCCATTTCTGGGTTGGGCGCGGTACTGATGAAGAGGGGGCATGTCATTGCCTACGCTTCGAGGCAGCTCAAGCCTCACGAGGCGAACTACCCGATGCATGATTTGGAGTTGGGGGCGGTGGTTTTTGCCCTCAAGATTTGGCGACATTACCTCTACGGGGTTCGATGTACCATCTACACGGACCACAAGAGTTTGAGGTACCTCATGGATCAGCCGAATCTGAACATGAGGCAGCGTCGGTGGTTGGATGTGGTGAAGGATTATTATTGCGAGATCCTTTACCACCCGGGGAAGGCCAACGTGGTGGCCGATGCGCTTAGCCGTAAGGCGGCGCGAATCAGGGACGTTTACTTGAGGATGACCGTGGTGACTCCCCTGTTGGAGCAAATCCGGGAGGCTCAACAGGAGGCTATCAAGGAGGAACATCGGAAGAGCGAGCGTGTGGTGGGTCAGGTTTCCTCCTTTGACTATGATAGCCGAGGATTATTGACGTTACACCGTAGGGTGTGGGTGCCGTATCACGGAGGTGTGCGCCAGACTTTGATGGAGGAGGCGCACAAGTCCCGGTTCTCTATTCATCCCGGGGCGACGAAGATGTATAGGGATCTTCGTCTAGATTATTGGTGGCCCTGCATGAAGCGGGATGTGGCATGGTACATCAAGCGGTGTTTGACCTGCAGGAAGGTCAATGCCGAACATCAGAGACCGCATGGCAAGATGCAGCCGTTGGATATTCCACTGTGGAAATGGGAAGATATCACGATGGATTCTATCACGAAGCTTCCCAGGACCGTGCGTGGAGTGGATTCGATTTGGGTCATCGTGGATAGATTGACCAAGAGTGCTCATTTTATTCCAATTCAGGAGAGCATATCGGCCGAGAAATTGGCCGACATCTACATCAGGGAGATCGTGGCGCGGCACGGGGTGCCGGTATCGGTGATCTCGGACAGGGATGTGCGTTTTACTTCCAGATTTTGGTAGAGATTCCATGACGAGTTGGGCACTCGTCTGCATTTTAGCACCGTCTTTCACCAGCAGACGGATGGTCAGAGCGAGCGGACCATCCAGACTCTGGAGGATATGTTGTGGGCGTGCGTGCTAGACTTCGGTGGTAGCTGGGATACCTATCTTCCCCTGGTCGAGTTCTCATACAACAACAGCTACCACGCGAGTATTGATCATCCTCCATTTGAGATGTTGTACGGACGAAGGTGCAGGACCCCGATATGTTGGGGTGAAGTTGGCCTGAGAGTCATGGGGAGCACCGAAGTGGTGCTCAAGACGACCGAGAGGATTCAGCAGGTCCAGAGCAGGCTTCAGACTGCTCAGAGTCGGCAGAAAAGTTACGCCGATAAGCATCGATCCGACTTGGAGTTTCAGGTCGGGGATATGATTCTCCTGAAGGTGTCGCCTTGGAAAGGCGTCATTTGATTCAGGAAGCGGGGCAAGTTGGGCCCGAGATTTATCGGACCGTTTAGGGTTGTAGCCCGGGTGGACAAGGTGGCGTAGAGGTTAGATCTGCCAGCCGAGCTCAGCCAGATCCACAGCACTTTCCATGTTTCTCAGCTGCGAAAGTGCCTAGTGGACGATTCAGCGGTTGTTCCGTTAGAGGACATTCAGGTTGATGACAGCCTGAATTACATTGAGTGCCCAGTCGCAATCCTAGACAGGAAGTCGAAGGATTTGAGGAACAAGAGGGTGGAGCTGGTGAAGGTGCAATGGCAGCACCGCAAGGGTTCGGAATGGACTTGGGAGCCGGTGGACGAAATGATGGAGCATTATCCCGAGCTGTTTCAGGGTCGAGCAGCAGACTTCGAGGACGAAGTCTAAAATAAGTGGGGGAGATTTGTAGCACCTGGTTCCTGGTACGTAAATCTTATTTGAGTATTTCTCTTCTTTTAGCCTTGGACTCGGCGAGTCACAGGTCCGACTCGCCGAGTAGATGCGGGACCCGGGACACGTTTAAGTTGTCGACTCGACGAGTCCATATCCTAGACTCGGCGAGTCACCGTTGTTGGATGAAATCCTAAGTTTCAGGGGTTTGCACCCTATTTAAGCAACAAATCCGCCCCAGGCCAGCCCCCATTCACCCCCTCAAAGCTCCTAACCCTCGTTTAAGCTTGTTCTTTGAAGAGTTGAAGCATTTGTTGTGTGCTCTTGAAGGTTTTGAAGAAGAAGGGAAGTAGATCCAGAAGAAGGGAAGCCATCCAAGCATCATTGTGTTATTTCAGCAGTTCCATTGAGGTATATCCCATTTTCCCCTGTTTCTATGCTTAAGGCTTTATTTAAGACATTCTTGAGCCATCCCCCAAGCTTGTATGTGCATAATATTTCGTAATAAGTCGATTGGCCTCTAGATCTAGGCAAGATTGAGCTCCAGGAGCTCAGATCTGTTAGCTTTATGGACCCATGTTGCTTGTTCACCCTAGATCTACCCTTTTGAGGAATTTTGAACCCTAAAATCCATATTGGTGAATATCTACACGTAAAGTTGGAAACTTTACGTGTGATTCGTGTCCTAGAAGCCTAGATCTGTGAATGGCATGGACTGGAATCGAGCAAATCTGTGTATTTAGTGGGTGCATGGCAACGACTCGGCGAGTCGTTCATGTGACTCGGCGAGTCTGTTCGCGAGTCTCCGAGTTTGTCCCCGTTTCGTAGTGTCGAGTGAGCAGTGAGTCACGGGGTGTGACTCAGTGAGTCGGAAGCGGAACTCATCTATGGAGGTACTCGGCGAGTCAATCCCCTGACTGGGCGAGTTCAAGGCAATCTCCTTAGATCAAGAACAGACTCGGCGAGTTGTTCATACAACTCGGCGAGTCTTAGCATAAGTGTTTATCGGATGAAGATGAACTCGACAAGTTGTTCATACAACTCGGCGAGTAGGATGAAGGACTTGAGTATCTGTTAAGAAGGAGAACTCGTCGAGTCGTCACCTAACTCGACGAGTAGGAACAGGATTCAGGGCAAACGTTTGGGTAGGGACTCAGCGAGTTGGAAAGCCAACTCGGCGAGTCGGGTCAACTGAAAGTTGACTCTGATTTTGACTTAGGTCATGATCAGGGGTAAAATGGTCATTTTACCCAAAGGACAGTTAGTAGTGTTTGATTGAGTATGTTGTGGGAATTGCAGCCGGAGGATTTCCGGAGCAGCAGCAGCAGCAGTAGACAGTCAGTTCCCGCTCAGATCAGCAGCTACTTCGAGGTGAGTTACCTTCCAGTAGCGGTGGGTCTACGGCCACAATGTCGGCCCACCAGTAGGAGTCGTATGTTAGATGATTGTCTTTGTGATATCATCTAGGTTGTTACTATCTGATATGTGATATGCTAGCATGATATGTTATATGTGATAATAGTAGAGTTCGGTTGTTAGGACCGGAGGGTAGTCAGACACCCCAGAAATGTCTGACAGTACGTGATGATATGTTTGCATGTTGGCCTGTTATGTTATTTGCGATAGTGGTAGTAGGAGCGGACTAGTCCCCGAAAGGTCGGTTGTTAGGACCGATGGGTAGTCAGCACCCCAAAATGGCTTGACATGGGTAGTCAGCACCCCAGAATGGCTTGACACGGGTAGTCGGCACCCCAGAATGGCCGCACCGGGTAGTCAGGCACCCCAGAATAGCCTGGCAGTATGCGTGTTATTTGTTTTTATGGTATGTGGTACGATGGGGGAACTCACTAAGCTTTGTGCTTACAGTTTGCAGTTTTGGTATCAAGTACCTCTTCGTCGAAGGGGAAGGAGACGGCGCGATAGCGGCACATCATACACACACATTGGTTTCTGCACGTACGAGATTCTCTGGGATTTATACTCTGATATTTTGATGGTTGTATGATTTGACTTTTAGACATGGTTTACGTTTTGTTATGGCTTGATCAAAAAATGTTTTTTTTAACTATTAATATTTTCTAAAGTAATGTTTTTAAAACGAAATTTTTGGTAGTGAAATTTGGGTCGTTACAACATTGTTATTTGTTGCAGTTGGAAAAAAAATTAATCACATTCAAAATCTGAAATATAAACAAACCAAAAACTTTATTATTCTGCAAAAAAAAATTTAAACTAATATGCCCTCGCCATCCGGGTGCGTACACAAAAAATCATCATCAAGGTCTAATAAAGCGGAGTCTTGTGTTAAATTAAAAGTAGCATCAAATTCCAACATATCATCAGTTTCACCATTTGATCCCTACTTGTACATCCTATGTGGTGTGAATCTAACAACATGCAAATTCTCATATTGTTGATCTTGAACATAAAAAACCTGTTTGGCTTGACTAGCTAATACGAAGGGTTCAGACTTCTGACCAAGCCTATCAAATTTAACTATCGTGAATCCTAAATCATCCTTTTTTACTCCACGACTATCAACCCAATCACACATGAATACTGTAACGACCCAAAATTTAGGTCCAAAAATTTCATTTTTAATTAAATTGTTCATAAAACATTCACTAGAAAGTATTGAATCAACACGTCATCTCATAAAGTCAAGTATCATGTTTCAACACACAACATAAACAAGTAACATATCAAAGTACAATCCCAGAAAACACCGTGCGGAAAATCAAATGTGTGTGTGATGCCATGCTACGCCGCCGGCTCCTTCCCCTTAGACGAAGATGTACCTGAAACCCTAAGCACAAAGCTTAGACAGTTCCCCCAAAATACCACATACCATACAATACCATCGGTATCTTTCAACCGGTAATCGTCATCGGTATCTTTCAACCGGTAATCATCATCGGTATCTTTCAACCGGTAGTCGTCATCGGTATCTTTCAACCAGTAACTGGGGACTATTCCACCCCTACCACTAGCATACAATAGCATGATATAAGCAAACAGTCATGCATATTCCGGGTACTGACCTACCTCTTGGTCCTAAGGACCACTATCAGGGAAACTGTCCCTATCATGTAACATATCATACATATATAACTCGTAACCAAACACATACCAGACCAAGATAAATTATCACAAAGACAATTATCTTCTAAGTACTCCTCATTGGTGGGCCGGAATTGCGGCCTTGGACCCACATCTACTGGAAGGTAACTCACTTCATACAAGTAGCTGCTGATAATCAGTGCGGGAAACCTCCGTCCACTGCTGCTCCGGAAATCCTCTGGCTACAAACCCCACAAACACTCAGTTAGAAACAGATCTATATACTTAGGGTAAAATGACCATTTTACCCTCAACCAAGTCAAGTCAAAGTCAAAGTCAACTTCCAGTTGACCCGACTCTCCGAGTTGGGGCATCAACTCGTCGAGTCCCTCACTCTCTACTCGTCCCCATCCGCGACTCTACTCGTCGAGTTGGGCCGACAACTCGACGAGTTCTTCTCCCATTCGAAAGCCACATGGAAACTCATCCGACTCCCTGAGTCCAGGAATAACTCGCCGAGTCCCACGAGCAGATCCCCTACTCGCTTCCAAATCCTCACCAGAGCATCCATCTTGAGGATTTGGGTTTCTGGGGCTATCGCTACTTGATAAATTGTTAATTCTGCGAGTAGTGACGAAGGGTTGGACCTTCTGCACTTAAACCTCTCTTAACTCAATAACTGTTCATATGACTCACCGAGTTTGAAGAACAACTCGTCGAGTTCCAGGCAATCTTCATAGGACTCGCCGAGTGGTTCATCCAACTCGTCGAGTCTAAGACCATCTTCATAGAACTCGCCGAGTGCACTTTGGTACTCGCCGAGTCCATTCAACTCTCCTCCCATACAGACCAAAACTGAGACATGCAATGGTTCCAAACTATAGATCTAAGCTCCTAGGGCATGCTTATCACGTAAAGTTGCAAACTTTACGTGCATGCATGGCCCTATGAGCTCCAAAAGGCAATTCCAAGCTCTTTATGAGGTCAAACACTTGATAGGGACCTCAATCACAGAAACTTTATGCTTCCAAGATGTCCCTAAGGTCCAGATCTGAAGCCCTTTCAGAGCATAGAAAATAAACACATAGAGTTTGAGGTTTTAGGGCTTAAAAACCACAATTTAGGGACAAAAGGGGATCTAATGAACTAGAGATCAAGGTAGGAACTTTTCTTCTTGAATGGAAGCCTTTTACAGAGTAGATTTCGGATCTACTTCCCCTCCTTGCACCCTTCAACCTTCTCCTTCTTCTTCTAGGCTCCAAACTTCCTTCACAAAGCCAAAATCACTCACAAGAACAATATGGGGGCTAGGGTTTCGCTCTACAGCTCTTCTGGAAGTGTTAGGGGCAAGATAGGCCAAGTTTGAGTGTTTTAATAAGGTGCACACTCCTGGATTAGGGTTTTTGTCCAAACAGTGGCTTACTCGCCGAGTCCGGGACCCGACTCGGTGAGTCCACAACTTAAACCCCGTGCCCCTTCCCGCTCCTACTCGGCGAGTCGATCCTTTGACTCGCCGAGTCCAAGGCCACGATGCAAAATGCACAAAGAATTAAATAAAAGAATACGTACCAAGAACCAGGTGCTACAAATCTCCCCCACTTATTTTAGACTTCGTCCTCGAAGTCTGCTGCTCGATCCTGAAACAGCTTGGGGTAATGCTCCATCATCTCGTCCACTGGCTCCCAAGTCCACTCCGACCCCTTACGGTGCTTCCATTGCACCTTCACGAGTTCCACTTTCTTGTTCCTCAAATCCTTCGACTTCTGGTCGAGGATCGCTATAGGCCGCTTGATGTAATTCAGGATGTCATCAACCTGAATGTCCTCCAAGGGTACCACTGTTGAGTCGTCCACCAGGCACTTCGGTAGCTGAGAGACGTGGAAAGTGCTATGGATATGACTGATTTCGGCTGGCAGATCCAGCCGGAACGCCACCTTGCCCACCCGGGCTACAACCCTGAAGGGTCCAATGTACCTGGGGCCCAACTTGCCCCGCTTCCTGAATCGGATGACGCCCTTCCATGGCGACACCTTCAGGAGAACCATATCCCCGATCTGGAATTCCAGTTCTGATCGACGCTTGTCGGCATAACTTTTCTGGCGACTCTGAGAAGTCTGAAGCCTGCTCCGGACTGGCTGAATCTTTTCTGTCGTCTTGAGCACTACTTCGGTGCTCCCCATTACCCTCTGGCAAACCTCGTCCCATCATATCAGGGTTTTGCACCTCCTCCCATACAACATATCGAAGGGAGGGCGGTCGATACTCGCATGATAGCTATTATTATATGAGAACTCTGCCAACGGGAGGTAGGTATCTCAACTACCTCCGAAATCTAAAACACATGCCGATAGCATATCCTCTAGAGTCTGGATGGTCCGCTCGCTCTGGCCATCCGTCTGCGTGTGAAAAGCGGTGCTAAAATGCAGATGAGTACCCAGCTCGTCATGAAACTTCTTCCAAAACTTGGAAGTAAACCTCACATCTCTGTCTGAAATCACCAAAACTGGCACTCCGTGCCGCGCCACCACTTCCCTGATATAGATATCGGCCAATTTCTCGGCCGAGATGCTCTCCTGAATCGGGATAAACTGGGCGCTCTTGGTCAATCGATCGACAATGACCCAGATCGAATCCACTCCCCGTGCGGTCCTAGGAAGCTTGGTGATAAAATCCATCGTGATGTCTTCCCATTTCCACAGTGGAATATCCAACGGCTGCATCTTGTCCTACGGTCTTTGATGCGCAGCCTTGACATTCCTGCAGGTTAGGCACCGCTCCACGTACCATGCCACATCCCACTTCATGCAGGGCCACCAATAGTCCAAACGAAGATCCCTATACATCTTCGTTGCCCCGGGATGAATGGAGAATCGGGAATTATGCGCCTCCTCCATCAGGACCTGGCGCATGCCTCCATGATAAGGGACCCACACCATACGGTGAAGAGTCAATAACCCTCGGCTATCATAGTCGAAAGAGGAAACCTGCCCCACAATCCGCTCACTCTTCCGATGTTCCTCTTTCATAGCCTCCTGTTGAGCCTCCCGGGTCCGCTCTAGAAGCAGAGTCACCACTGTCATCCTCAGACAGATATCCTTGATCGGCGCTGCCTTGTGGCTAAGCGTATCCGCCACGACATTGGCCTTCCCCGTATGGTAAAGGATCTCACAATCATAATCCTTTACCATATCAAGCCACCGACGCTCTCTCATATTCAGATTTGGCTGGTCTATGAGAGACCTCAAACTTTTTTGATCCGTGTAAATCGTACAACGAACCCCATAGAGGTAATGACTCCAAATCTTGAGGGCGAAAACAACAGCCCCCAACTCCAAATCATGCGTCGGGTAGTTCGCCTCGTAAGGCTTCAGCTGCCTCGACGCATAGGCGATGACATGCCCTTTCTGCATCAATACCGCACCCAAACCTGCGATGGATGCATTGTAGTACACAACAAAATCCTCCATGCCCTCTGGCAGGGCTAAAATTGGCGCCTCGCACAATCTCTGTCTCAATGCCTCGAATGCGGCCTGCTACTCAGGCCCCCAATGATACACCACTGACTTCTTAGTCAGTCGGGTGAGCGGAACTGCTATCTTGGAAAAGTCCTGAATGAATCTCCGATAGTATCCTACCAAACCTAGAAAGCTCCGAATCTCAGATGGAGACCTCGGAACCTCCCAACTCATCACGGCCTCCACTGTGGCCGGATCTACCGAAATCCCGTTCTAGTTGACAAGGTTCCCAAGAAACTGCACCTCGCGCAACCAGAACTCACACTTGGGGAACTTAGCATACAAGTTCTCCCTCCTCAAAGTATCAAGAACTTCCCGCAGATGCTCCTCATGCTGCTCTCGCGTCTTGGAGTAAACCAAGATATCGTCGATAAACACTATCACAAACCGGTCTAACATCGGTCTACATACGCGGTTCATGAGGTCAATGAACGCGGCAGGAGCATTGGTGAGCCCAAACGACATCACCACAAACTTATAATGGCCTTAGCGCATCCGAAACGCGGTCTGTGACAACCCGAAATTTCCATTTGTACGAACATCATCTATTCAATAGAAGCTAGTTCAGTTTCTGTGATTTTCAAGCTTTTCCGAACAAGTTTGTGTACATTAGGGTTTATGTTTTAGATGATATCAGGAGACTGGATACTCCTGGTTTTGTGAAACTTGGGCATTTCAAGTTTCATAATGTTACAGTCCAACATCAGGAATAAAAATATTTTCTGTCAAAATATTCCAGGACTATAAATAGTTTTCTGAATTAAATTAATTCATTATTCACAATTCCAAATAGAGAAAAGCCATATTCTCTCTGACGGATCTTCGGGTTTTCATCCCAGATTGTGAGTCTACTTTTCTATATGTGTTTCAATACTTTTTTAATGCATATTAACAACAATAACTTGTCTAGATATCAAGATCCGGGAGTTTACCGCCCAAGAACGTTCTTGGGGAGTAAACTCCAAAATGGAACTTTAATGCTTTCTAGACCCATTCCTATGATAGAGGACTTGTAAAGGACTTAGTGTATGATCTTTGTAGCCTAGAAATCATCCAAGAAACATAAGTTCTAGGAGTTTACGGCCAAGGAACTCCCTTGGGCCGTAAACCCCTTTTCAAGGGCTTAAAGTGCCCCAAATCTTCCCCAAATGCTTAAGGACTTTAACTACTAGTACTTGTGCTTGTTTAGAACATCAAAAGCCCATAAAAACCATAAGTTTTTAGGAGTTTACGGCCAAGAACCTTTCTTGGGCCGTAAACCCCTTTTTGTGTGACAAAAATCATTCCAAGCTACCCTTAAGCCTTTAGACAATTTACCTTGCACCTTTGGGACTAGAATGGAGAGTAGAACACATAGAAACCACTCCTTGAAAGGAGTTTACGGCCAAGGAACATACCTTGGGCCGTAAACTCCAAGTGAAGGCACCAAAGTGTGCCTCTTTTCCCCATTAGCCTTAGATAAATTCATGGATGCCATTATTGATGTTTAAGTGCCTCAAATCAATTAAATTCCTAGAGTTTACGGCTGTAAACTCTAAGGTGAAGGACCTTAGGCCGTAAACTCCCTTATGGAGTGTTCTAGAGCCTTAAATCTACTTCATGCATTATTCCAATAAAGCTAGGAGTGTTCTAGATGCAAGATAACACCACAAAACACCCAAAAACACCATTTGAGGAGTTCACGGCCATAAACCTATGAGTTTACGGCCATAAACTCCAAGGTGTGGGGTTTGTTGGGTGGTGAACTCCTATACAAGGCTATTTGATGTTTCAAACCCTTTTGCCTTGTCCCGTAGCAACTTAGATGCAACCAATTGAACCTTAAACACTCATAAAAGTGTTTAAATGTTTTCTAAGTGTCTTAACTTATTTATTTAAGTTATTATATGTCTAATTAGTTATATATATGTTTATTATATGATAACTAGGCTCGTGCGTGTAAACCAGTCTCCGTTTGTCACCTAGCACGGTAGCCGACACTACAATTCAAACGACTCACCACAAGTGAGTTGATACCCCTTGAATCAACCTTTGAAATGATTTTAAGTGTTTTAAATACTTTATGGGGGGGAATACAAGTCAAATACTTATAAGTTATTGATTCAATCACATGTGATTGCATTTAATCACATGTGATTAATAACTAGGAAAACAACGATTTTTACCACTGTTCAAACTGTTTATCAAAATGCCTTACTTTGAAATGTTTTACAAACTGTTTTACTATCCAAACTTACTTATAGACTGTGATTTAAACAAATGCTTCTTATACTTAAACTGTTTTATTAACTTATGCCTTCAAATTGTTTTATAGATCGACATCAAGTCGATCCCCTCTTGAAATCATATTTATGCTTCAAATGTTTTATAAAAACTTACTTATAGACTGTGATTTAAACAAATGCTTCTTATACTTAAACTGTTTTATTAACTTATGCCTTCAAATTGTTTTATAGATCGACATCAAGTCGATCCCCTCTTGAAATCATATTTATGCTTCAAATGTTTTATAAAAACTTATTTATGCTTTATATATATTCAATTGCATGCCCATATATGTATAGATGTATAAATAATGTTTAAAGGACTTAGGAAGGCCATCCGCCCTATTTCCTTTTCGCGCCTTGAGATGTGGTCTGGTGGGATTTCGGGTGACCATCCGAAGGTCGTTTCAATATTACTTATATATCATACATACATATATAGACATAAAAGTACTTCCATATTCATACTCATCAGTACATCATTAGCTGGTTACCATCGGGGTAACGCAGGATCATACATATACAGATATGCTAGAAACAATACATATACAGATATACCAGAAACAATACATATACAGATATACTAGAAACAATACATATACAGATATACTAGAAACAATACATATACAGACATACTAGAAACAATACATATACAGACGTACTAGAAACAATACATATACAGATATACGAGAAACAATACATATACATAAATACGTAATAATTGTGATCCACTGTATCGGGCATGCCTTAATTGTCATGGCCCGAGTTGTAGCCAGAATTCTCCTGGAGGGAGAGCGTGAGTTTGCGTATAGATCTATACTGGATTGACTATCCTACACCTTGCTGCTAGCTACAGCCGGACCTGCAGGTCTGCGGGTGCCAAACGTCATTTCTTATTACGACCATTCATTATGTCGTTGTTACCAGTCGATAGCATGGTGCAATTTATCACATTATGCCTTAATATAAATCCGGTTTAAGGTAGTAGTATTTAGTACAGCAGTAGTCTTATTATACAAAGCTACAGTACTACAATGATTTACCCATTACATATTTTAGTGATAATCTCACTTAAGCATTAGTGTACAAACTATATTTTTAACAAATGATAGTTATACTTGGGTAATTACATACTTTTACAACAGACAAGTTTACAAAACAGTTTAGCCTTGGTAGAAGGTTACTTTTATAGAAAATATAGGATTTTCTGAGAGATTCAAACTTTTACAAACACTTTCAAACATTTGCTTACATTTTTACAAACTTATACATTGAGACAGGTTCAAACGTTTTTACAAGAAACATTGACACTAAAATACTTATGAATTCACCAGCTTAATGCTGATAAACTCTTTCAAAATAACTTGTATTCTCAGGTCATCAGTAGATAGGTACAGAGGCCAGCTTTTGAGAAGATGGAGTGCATTCAAGACTCATCTCATATTATTTTGTGTTTCATTATTTTTGGTGTCTATAACTGTACAGAACACACTTGTATTAAAATTATATATTTAATGCAATGGATGATGTTGTTTGCTTATTTACATTTGCTGTGTTATGATACTATACATGACGTCCTCCGCCCCAGAACGTTTCCGCCGTTCTTGGTTTTGGGGTGTGACAGATTGGTATCAGAGCATTGTTTATAGTGAATCAAGTATATCAACCCATAAAAGATATACTAATCTATAAACCCAAAAGGGACTAAAACACTCTGACCAAGAGTCTATACTTTAAATAATAAAATATTTAATTAAGTATACTAGTCTGCATTCATACTAAAATCAGTGTCACAATGACAAGAACAAAAGTATTACGATTGTTGGATATCACAAGTGAGCTCGGGGATGTATGGTTAGTCCTGGGAATGGCATAGCCTGATCAACTATGTTGGTCCTAGGAGTGATTAGCATATGCCCTAGAATGGTTGTGATATGTTAACAAGTCTAAAAACTTACCAACAATACCACAAGAAGATCAGTAGAACTTAACCTTAAAATACTATAGGAGTATTTTGTGCTATTAGTTATACGTATACTATATTCTTATACCTCTCTTCTCGCGTAGATCTAAATGGCTGGATTCCATCATGGCGACCCGTACTTTCCCAATGAAGGCAATGTCGGGTGGATCGATGAAGAGCCTGAAGATGATCATCCAATCCCTTTGGATGATCACCTCGCAGAAGGTTTTTCAGATGGATCTGACTCCGAGCCTGAAGTCAACAACCTACCGCTAGTAGGTCAAGCCCCGAACAACAACCCTCGACCAGCGTTTCCAGGTCCTACACCCATGTGGGAAAACAATCTGAATCGCTGGAGTGATGAGCAGGGTCAGCCCTTACCATACTTTGGGGACCGAACCTTTTACAATGTTAGCGATGGTGGCTCTGCTGATAGAGCTCTGCCGGTAATCATCCGCAGAATAGCTCGTAATGTCGAGCAAGGTCGAGCAGCCATCGACCGGGTCATGGAGATTGATGCCAATTCAGGTGTCAATACCGTCCGCATTCGCCGTCTTGAAGAAGACATGGAACGGACCCGGAGAACCAACGAAACTCTACAACAACAGCTGGCTGCCTCCCGTGCTGAAGTCTTAGAACTTCGAGCTCGTCAGAGAGCTCAGGACCGACACCTTCAAGAGGTGTTTCGCCAAGTGTCCGACCTCAGGGATCGCCCGAGGAATTCCCATCGCCATTAGATGATGTCTAGTACATCTCTGTCTTTTGATTTAGGGATAGCCTTGAACTTATGTGCACTAAGTGGCACTTGTCTGTAAAATATTCCTAACTTTCAGTACTCTAATTAGGAATCTAGGACTGTCAGTATTGTCCTTATGGTATGATGTAAGACCTACTGTTAGGTCGATTTTCCTTGAACTTATTGCATCAGTAATACCTGTACTATTGAAATCTATTGTGTGGGAAAATTTGTACACTTGTGTATTCCTACTAATATTCCTTATTGTGATTTCAAACACTCATTCAACTGTTGGGCTATGGGTAATTAGTCCATGGGTCACTCTCACATTGCTTACGAATTGATTCTTATCATCCTTCTTGTTTTTATAAACTTTTAGCTGAAGGATGCCTCCTCGCAAGTCTCCCAGAAATAGGAATAATCCTGTACCTCCACCGCCTCCACCACCTGCGGTCATCGATACTGCAGCCCTGAATGCTGCCGTAGCTGCAGCAGTGGCAACTGCCATGGCTCAATATCACTCATCGGATGCTAGCAGAGGTGGAACCCCTGTTGAATCTATCCCAGTTGAAATCCTTGTGCGCTCGAGAGAGTGCTCTTACAAGGATTTTACAAACTGCAAGCCGAAGCCTTTCTATGGCACCGGCGGAGTCATTGCTCTCTCGCAATGGTTCGAGAAGACTGAATCAGTCTTCGAAATCTGTTCGTGCCCTGCAGCATTCAAGGTGAAATATGCCGCATGCACCTTCGAGGATAAAGCCCTAACGTGGTGGAACGGCCACGTCAAAGCCCTAACTCTCGTCGTGGCTAACGACATGGGCTGGGCAACGATGAAAGACCTCATGACTGAGGAGTATTGCCCGAGGGGCGAAGTCCAGAAGTTGGAACATGAACTCTGGAATCTGACAATGAAGGGCACCAACGTGATCGCTTACACTGCCCGCTTTAGCGAACTGGTGGCCCTATGCCCCAATATGGTTCCCACTGAAGGGAAAAAGATTGAACGGTATGTATGGGGGCTAGTACCTCCGTACCAGGGGAATGTCTTAGCATCCAACCCTGCTACCTTCGACAGTGCCAAGCGATTGGCACAAAGACTTATTGACCATGGAGTCAAGACCCCTGCAACAACAACCACCCTAGCCATCCCGGAACCCTCTAAACCCGCTGGCAACAAGCGGAAGTTCTGGGATGAGAAGAAGAAGCAGCGCGCTTCAAAGAAACAGCAAATCGTAGCAGTACATGCTGCGGTAGCCCCTACTGCTGTTACTGCTCCGGGGAAGCAGTATTCTGGAAGTTTGCCGAAGTGCAATAAATGCAGCTTCCACCACCACGGCGCCTGCCGTGAGATGCAGTGTAACAACTGCCACAGAAAAGGACACACTGTCCGATTCTGTAAGTTCCCGGCGCAACCGATCTCCCAAGTTCCTGGCTCTGGCGTGAGCCCAACTTGCTATGGATGTGGCGAAGCAGGCCACTTTAAAAGGGACTGCCCAAAGACGAGGAATACTGGAGGAGCAGGGAGGGTACTAGCAATAGGCCACGGGGAAGCAGTTGCTGACCCGACAGTGGTGACCGGTACGTTCCTCCTTGATAACTCCTATGCATGCATTCTGTTCGATAGTGGAGCGGAGCGAAGCTTCGTAAACCACAAATTTGCTCACATGCTTAAGCAACAACCACACGCACTTAATGAACAGTTCACAGTAGAAATGGCCAATGGGAAAACTGAAAGTACTAATAGCATATACTTAGGTTGTCTTCTAACCTTAGATAACCATTCATTCCCAATTGACCTTATGCCGGTCTCGATAAAAAGTTTCGACGTTATTATCGGCATGGACTGGTTAAGTCTTCATCGCGCCGACATCATGTGCTACGAGAAAGCAGTCCGACTACACCTCCCGTCTAACGAGACTCTTACAGTCTATGGTGACAAACCTGGTGCGAGTCTTCGCATTATATCTAGTATTCAAGCACAGAAATATCTGCGCAAAGAATACCACGCATTTCTTGCTCACGTCGTCGACACGAACCTAGAAACGAAAGAACTAAAGAACCTCCCAGTAGTGAGCGACTTCCCCGACATTTTCCCAGAAGAACTACCCGGGTTACCTCCGCAACGACAAGTCGAGTTCAGAATAGACTTAGTCCCAGGAGCTACCCCAGTAGCCAAGTCGCCCTACCGTTTAGTACCAGCCGAGATGCAAGAACTCTCTGGTCAACTTAACGAACTGCTCAGCAAGGGCTTTATAAGACCAAGTTTCTCTCCTTGGGGAGCGCCGGTCTTGTTCGTTAAGAAGAAAGACGGATCATTCCGTATGTGTATTGACTACAGAGAACTCAACAAATTGACGATAAAGAATCGTTACCCTCTGCCACGCATAGATGATCTATTCGATCAACTGCAAGGGGCGAACTATTTTTCCAAAATTGATCTGAGATCCGGATATCACCAGTTACGAGTGCTTGAGGAGGATGTGCCGAAGACAGCCTTCCGAACTCGTTACGGACACTACGAGTTCGTGGTGATGCCATTCGGATTGACCAATGCGCCCGCAGTCTTCATGGATCTGATGAATAGAGTATGCCGACCTTACTTAGATCAGTTCGTCATCGTTTTCATTGACGACATCCTGATCTACTCCCGAAGTAAGAAGGAGCATGGTGATCATCTACGACAAGTTCTAGAGACACTACGAAAGGAGAAACTTTATGCGAAGTTCTCGAAATGTGAATTTTGGATCCGAAGAGTCGAATTCTTAGGACACGTGGTTAGCGAGGAAGGAATCCACGTGGACCCATCCAAAATAAAAGCCATTGAGAACTGGTCAGCACCAAAGACACCTACAGAAATTCGTCAATTTCTAGGTCTAGCTGGCTACTACCGCAGGTTCATTCAGAACTTCTCACGAATAGCAAAGCCTCTTACGACCCTGACCCAGAAAGGCGTGGCCTTTGACTGGGAAGAGAAGCAAGAAAGAGCGTTCCAAACGCTCAAACGAGCCTTGTGCACCGCACCAATACTATCCCTTCCCGAAGGAATAGAAGACTTCGTTGTCTATTGCGATGCATCCAATCAAGGACTCGGATGTGTTCTGATGCAGCGAGGTAAGGTCATCGCCTACGCCTCGAGACAGTTGAAGACACACGAGGTTAACTACACGACCCACGATCTTGAACTAGGAGCAGTAGTGTTTGCTCTGAAGATCTGGAGACATTACTTGTATGGAACAAAGAGCACTATCTTTACCAACCACAAGAGTTTACAACACATTTTCGATCAGAAGGAGCTCAACATGAGACAACGACGGTGGGTCGAGCTACTCAGTGACTACGAATGCGATATTCGTTATCATCCGGGTAAAGCCAACGTAGTAGCAGACGCCCTAAGTCGGAAAGAATATTCTGGTCGCAAGGTCAAGTCATTATCAATAACCATCCATTCACACCTGACTAAGCAAATTCAGGCGGCTCAGCTTGAGGCCATGAAACCTGAAAATGTGTCGAGTGAATCCCTTAGGGGAATGGACAAGAACTTCGAAGCTAAGGGTGACGGAGCTTTATATTTCATGAACCGGATCTGGACACCGAAACACGGTGGTTTCCGAGACTTGGTCATGACCGAGGCGCACAACACTCGGTATTCCGTCCACCCAGATTCAGATAAGATGTATCTGGATCTGAAAAAGCTATACTGGTGGCCTAATATGAAAGCAGAGATTGCTACCTTCGTGAGTAAATGCCTTACTTGCGCAAAGGTTAAGGTCGAGTACCAGAAGCCCTCTGGCTTACTGCAACAACCAGAGATCCCAGAGTGGAAGTGGGAGCGGATCACTATGGATTTCATAACCAAGTTACCCAAGACGACGGGTGGACTTGACACCATATGGGTCATCGTTGATAGATTGACCAAGTCTGCACACTTCCTGCCTATCAAAGAAACCGACAAGATGGAGAAACTTACGAGAACATACATCAGGGAAATTGTACGGTTGCATGGTGTACCTATTTCCATTATCTCCGATAGAGATAGTAGGTTCACTTCAAGATTTTGGCAATCCCTACAACGTTCCCTAGGAACAAGGCTGGACATGAGCACAGCCTACCATCCACAGACCGACGGACAGAGTGAGAGGACCATTCAAACATTGGAAGATATGTTGCGAGCCTGTGTGATTGATTTTGGGAAAGCATGGGACACTCATTTACCCCTTGTCGAATTTTCCTATAATAACAGTTATCACACGAGCATCAAGGCTGCTCCATTCGAAGCTCTCTACGGCCGCAAGTGCAGATCCCCTCTGTGCTGGGCTGAGGTTGGTGATACCCAATTAGCAAGAGGGCAAGCTTCCGACAGTACTCTCACTGGTCCAGAAATCATTCGGGAAACGACAGAGAAAATCGTTCAAATCCGTGAACGATTGAAAGCCTCTAGAGACCGACAGAAGAGCTACGCCGACAAACGAAGAAAACCTTTGGAGTTTCAGGCGGGAGACCGAGTTCTTCTCAAAGTCTCACCCTGGAAAGGCTTGATACGCTTCGGCAAGCGTGGGAAGCTTAATCCGAGGTACATAGGGCCTTTCGAGATTCTTGCCAGAGTCGGCCCCGTAGCTTACAAGCTGGATCTACCCGACACACTGCGTAACGTACATTCTACATTCCACGTATCTAACTTGAAAAAGTGTCTGTCTGACGAGACTCTCGTAATCCCACTCGACGAGATCGAGATCAACGAGAGCCTCAACTTCGTGGAAGAACCTGTAGAGATCATGGACCGTGAGGTCAAGCAGACGAAACAAAGCCGTATCCCTATTGTGAAGGTTCGCTGGAACGCTAAGCGAGGACCGGAATTCACTTGGGAACGCGACGATCAGATGAAGTTGAAATACCCTCATCTTTTCGCTTGATTGTTTGTAACTTTTATTGCTTAAATTCTAATTTCGGGACGAAATTCCCTCTAACAGGGGGATGATGTGACAACCCGAAATTTCCATTTGTACGAACATCATCTATTCAATAGAAGCTAGTTCAGTTTCTGTGATTTTCAAGCTTTTCCGAACAAGTTTGTGTACATTAGGGTTTATGTTTTAGATGATATCAGGAGAGTGGATACTCCTGGTTTTGTGAAACTTGGGCATTTCAAGTTTCATAATGTTACAGTCCAACATCAGGAATAAAAATATTTTCTGTCAAAATATTCCAGGACTATAAATAGTTTTCTGAATTAAATTAATTCATTATTCACAATTCCAAATAGAGAAAAGCCATATTCTCTCTGACGGATCTTCGGGTTTTCATCCCAGATTGTGAGTCTACTTTTCTATATGTGTTTCAATACTTGTTTAATGCATATTAACAACAATAACTTGTCGAGATATCAAGATCCGGGAGTTTACCGCCCAAGAACGTTCTTGGGGAGTAAACTCCAAAATGGAACTTTAATGCTTTCTAGACCCATTCCTATGATAGAGGACTTGTAAAGGACTTAGTGTATGATCTTTGTAGCCTAGAAATCATCCAAGAAACATAAGTTCTAGGAGTTTACGGCCAAGGAACTCCCTTGGGCCGTAAACCCCTTTTCAAGGGCTTAAAGTGCCCCAAATCTTCCCCAAATGCTTAAGGACTTTAACTACTAGTACTTGTGCTTGTTTAGAACATCAAAAGCCCATAAAAACCATAAGTTTTTAGGAGTTTATGGCCAAGAACCTTTCTTGGGCCGTAAACCCCTTTTTGTGGGACAAAAATCATTCCAAGCTACCCTTAAGCCTTTAGACAATTTACCTTGCACCTTTGGGACTAGAATGGAGAGTAGAACACATAGAAACCACTCCTTGAAAGGAGTTTACGGCCAAGGAACATGACTTGGGCCGTAAACTCCAAGTGAAGGCACCAAAGTGTGCCTCTTGTCCCCATTAGCCTTAGATAAATTCATGGATGCCATTCTTGATGTTTAAGTGCCTCAAATCAATTAAATTCCTAGAGTTTACGGCCGTAAACTCTAAGGTGAAGGGCCTTAGGCCGTAAACTCCCTTATGGAGTGTTCTAGAGCCTTAAATCTACTTCATGCATTATTCCAATAAAGCTAGGAGTGTTCTAGATGCAAGATAACACCACAAAACACCCAAAAACACCATTTGAGGAGTTCACGACCATAAACCTATGAGTTTACGGCCGTAAACTCCAAGGTGTGGGGTTTGTTGGGTGGTGAACTCCTATACAAGGCTATTTGATGTTTCAAACCCTTTTGCCTTGTCCCGTAGCAACTTAGATGCAACCAATTGAACCTTAAACACTCATAAAAGTGTTTAAATGTTTTCTAAGTGTCTTAACTTATTTATTTAAGTTATTATATGTCTAATTAGTTATATATATGTTTATTGTTGGGCTGTTGTTCTGTTTTGTGTTGCGTCTTTTGGGCTCGTAGATTAGCCTTGTATTCTCCGGTTTGGGCCTGTCCAACCGAGAGCCTTTTATGTATAGTATATAAGTTATCGCTTGCATGCATATTAGGTTAAGATTCAAGATTTCAGTTTTTAGCATTCCAGAGTTTTACGATATTGCTCTCTTGTAATCTTCCAATCCTTTACAGTTGATGTTCTTAATCAAGCTCTTCTAAGGATTTTATTTAATCATTCGACACGTTTGATTCAAGCTGTTAGTTCTTATTGTTGCGTTCTGCCTTGTAATTAATATTGTGTTCTTGCTGTTTCATATTCATATACTTGTTCAAGATCTAATCGATCTTCATAGATTAAAAGTTGTTTTAATCTCATCAATTGGTATCAGAGCAGGAGGCTGTGTAATCGATACACATCTTTTCTGTGAAAAAGATTTCCATTAGGGTTTTCCGCAATCATCGATATTTATTGAGCCGTCATCTTAATTGACGTATCTTAGTATTTATTGTTTTGCCCTAATCTGCTTTATTACAAGTCTGATCTTTGAACAGGTTATTACGATCATTATGGACGCAACGCAATCAAACCCTATTAATATTTCCAACAGCATCGGTTCGACGACAAAGATTCCAATCTTGTACACCCATGACTATGAAGTATGGGCACATCATTTTGAGGACTATGTGATTGGATCGGAAGACAATGGTTTTCTCATATGGGAAGCTATCATCAACGGACCGTTATCTCATTCCGCGACATCCAGAATAATCAAGACGCAAAAAGAGTACAACGATTTGCTCAAGGACGTGACGAATATTGCGCAGGATGAGAAAGATAAACTCCAGTGCAATATTAAGGCACTAAGGTTGATCAGATTCGCCCTTCAGTCCGACACATTCAGACTGGTCAGCTCATGCACTACGGCGAAGGAAGTGTGGGATAGACTTCGCGAACTGTATTCAACAGACGAAGAACTTGAACATTCCATCCAAACCTTGCTTCTATCTGAATTTGGTGAATTCAGGCAAGGGGCCGAAGAAACTGTGACCCAGACGTTTGATCGCTTCAATCATCTTCTCAGCAAGATGATCAAACACGACATTGAAAGGAAGCTCATCGAACAAAAGGTTACTTTCTTGAACGGACTGCGATCTGAATGGAGAGCAGTTGTTTCCACAGTCAAAGCCCATGAACAGTTTAAATCATATTCTTTGGCGAAACTGGTGGGTATTCTAAAGTCCCAAGAAAAGATTGTGGTTCAAGAGAAGAATGTTGTCTCCAGTCTTGGTTCGTTGGCCCTCTTATCTAAAAGTAAAGCTGTGGTGGAGGACGAAGAGCTTAACTTGGAAGAATATGACCTCACAACTGAGGATTATGCCATGATGGTATCCAATCCTAAGAGGTTCATAAAGAAGAGATTCCCCAGCAACAAAAACCGAAACTGGCAGGGGAGTTACAGCTCTGAAAAAGCGAACAATGAACCGAAGGCTGAGGAGCCCAAAAAGGAACCGAAAGCAGAAGGCGATTCCGGAGTAAGCTGTTTCTATTGTGGTGGCAAGAACCACTACGCTAAGGACTGTGTTCTTAAGAAGATGGCTGAAAAGGACAATGGAAATGATGAGGAAGTTGTGCTGCAGAGGAGATTGGATGAGTTGAGAAAGAAGAAGTCTACCGCTAACCCTTCTATTAATGCTCTTATTGTGAAGGGTCCGGTCAATGAAGATGAGTTCGGTAGCACCGAAGTTTGGTCTACTGACTCAGAAGACGAAGAAGTGAGGAAGCCTACTCATGGAAAGGCTTATATGGCTAAGGAGGAAAGCAGTGGTGGAAAATGCTTCATGGTGTCAAGCGCATCTCAGATGAGGGGATACAATACCGATGGAGGAAGCAATGGACCGAAGGTGCAGGAAGATATGTGCTTCACAGCCAAACCACTCAGCCAACAGTTCAATGAGCTTGATGAACTGATAAAGAAGGTACAATCTGTTTTTATTTCATCTAAAGTACCATCATCCTCATATGAGAAAGAACTAAAAAACGTTAACACAAGAATTTCTCATTTAGATAGTAGCTTAACTCAAACTCGAGTCACCAATTCTAACCTGACTGATCAATTAAGCAGGGTGGCGTCGAAGAGTGAGGAGCGGCGTATGTGGATTGAGTTAAAAGAATCGGAATTAATTAAAGTCAAAGACGAAAACATTTATTTGCAGAGAGACAATTTGAAATTGTTAAAACAACGAAATGTTTTTTGTTTGATAGCTAAACGTTTATATTCCAATATTACTCAGCTGCACTAGGACTGTGAGATAGGCAAAAAGATCCACCGTATGATTTTACCATTCCTAGAATTTAAGGAGGATGAAATCGATGCCGAAGCTTACAATTGTGAGAGTGTGATTTCTTCTGATGATGTCAACCCAACTTATCAAATTGGACTGGACAAAATTGAGTCCTTCATTAAATTCAAAGACCATAAGGACATGCTCAAAAATCTTTTGGACGAAAATGACAGACTTAAACTGAGAACCGAAACCATACAAAAGTTTGACTCTCTAAATGCCAAAGTAAGCTCAGAAAATAAAATCGATGTTGAAAATGCATCTGAGCTTAACGAGGACGAAAACATGAGTGAAATTTCTGTAGAGGATACGGTTGACTGCTCAGAATTTGTTAAAAGCGAAACTGAAAACCACAAAAATCTTGTTTCTGAAAATTCTGTGGAATTCGCTAGATTCTCCCAACAAAAGTCCCCGAAATTAGTAGAAAAGGCTGTTGTGTATCAAAAAGTCAGAACCACTCCGAATCAGGTATACAAAGTGACTGGAGTAACAGAACATCAAACAGCTGAACTCACGGCTATTGTTAACGAAGACAATGTTGATGGATGTGATGAGTTCTTCTGGGAAGCTCCTATTGACAATGGAAACGAAACCGTTGGCCTATCTGAAAGAACCTCTTGGATGAAGAAAGGGAGATACATACCTGAACCCTTGAACAAGCCTGATAATTTCAGTGAACCAAGCACAAGTGGGACAAAAGACACTCCTCAAAAGGTTGATCGCTCAGCAAAAGAAGACATTCCTTCAACGCCAACAGCTCGAAGTGAAACTTCATCAGATACTCCTTCCACTTCCTCAGGGCAAACTGAATCTTCTTTAGATATTCCCTCTGCTCCCTCGGTTCAAAGAAAAACTCCTAAAGTTCAAAAGGAACCAGCAAAGGTGACATCAAAAGCGAAAGCGAACGTTCATCATCAACCTAAACAGATGAGGGATAAAAAGATAGAAAGGAACCTAAGATACAGGAAAAACCTTTCTGAAAGGAAACAATTCTGGCACTCCCAGAATGCATACTATTCACACAAGGACAAGAATCTGAAGTATGAAAATAATCCCGTAAGAAAGCACGATGATTCCAACAACCGAAAGTCAAGGTTCGGTTCACAAGAGGATTTCAACCGAAAGCCAAGGTTCGGTTCGCAAGAAGATACCAACCGAAAGTCAAGGTTCGGTTCACAAGAGGATTTCAACCGAAACCAAAGGTTCGGTTCCAAGAACAACTCCAACCGAACTCAGAGGTTCGGCTCTGAGGTCAGACGATAACAAGACTCAAAGGTTAAACCCACCAACGATCAAAAGAAAAAGGGTCACCTAGAGTCATCAGCAAGGAAGACACCTCCATCCAAATCCAAATCCTCTCTTCCTAATTCTTCTTGTTCATCTCCATCTTGCTCTAATGCTAATTCCGTGGGTTCTCAAAAACCTCGTCCATCTGCTGAACAGAAGGGAAAGCAGAAGGTCGATGAATTCAAACCTGAGTTTAAAGCGAACAAACCCAATCCTAACAAAATAAAAGTCTTCACCATTAAAAAGAAAGATGAAACAACTTTAATTAAAAGAACATATCTTGTTGACATCTCTCTAACTATTCCTGTTCCCATGAAAACCTCACATGGACCCAAGAAACTTTGGGTTCCTAAATCTGCTTAATTTTTGCAGGTTATAAGTGACGAGCAGTTTGACGAAGAATGGTACATCGACAGTGGCTGCTCGCGTCACATGACAGGAAGGAAAGAGGAACTCAGGGAATACAGATCTCTTGCAAATGGTGGCAACGTTAAGTTTGGAAATAACTCTTTCGGCACCATAAAGGGATATGGGATGATAACGAATGGTGATTTTACCATAAGGAAGGTGGCCTATGTGGAAGGACTTCAACACAACCTCATCAGTGTATCTCAGCTCGTTGGAGGTACAGGTCTCAGAGTTTCATTCGATGATGAAGGTTCAGAAATCATAGAGAAAAAGACAAAGAAAGTGATTCTGAAGTCAGAACGAAAGGGTTAAATGTTTCCTCTGAACATGAAACCCATCAAAGGAAACCCAGCAATATGTCTGCTATCAAAAGCTCAATCCGACGAAAGCTGGTTGTGGCACAGAAGACTCTCTCATCTCAATTTCAAAGATATCAATTGTCTTGTCACTGGAGGTCATGTTAGGGGTCTTCCATTGCTCAAGTTTGACAGAGAGCATTTATGTGCTGCATGTGAAATGGGAAAGCAGAGTCGTCAAAGTCACCCAACCATAATTAACACAAAAGTTGTTGAACCACTCGAATTGCTTCATATCGATTTGTGTGGTCCTTCATCTATTGAAAGCATCGGTGGTAGCAAGTACATTCTTGTTGTCGTTGATGACTTCTCTAGATTTACATGGGTGTTCTTTCTAAAGCTCAAATCTGAAGCGACTCAAAAGCTGAAAGTGTTTATCAAGCAAATTGAAGTCCAGCTCAAGAAGGTCGTTCGCAACATCAGGAGCGACAATGGTCTCGAATTCAAGAACAGGGAGTTTGAAGTGTTTCTTGCAGAAAAGGGAATTAGCCATAATTTCTCAGCTCCCTACACACCACAGCAGAATGGAATAGTCGAAAGACAAAACCGATCTCTGTGTGAAGCTGCCCGAACTATGTTAAGTTTCGCTTCCTTACCTCTTTATTTTTGGGCTGACGCTATTTCTGCTGCTTGTTATACACAAAACAGGTCCTATCTCAACAAGCGATTCACGCTCACACCATATGAGATATTAAACAACAGGAAGCCCAATGTGAAATTTTTCCACGTTTTTGGCTCAAGGTGTTTCATTTTTAACTCTAAAGAACACCGCAACAAGTTTGATGTCAAAGCCGACGAGGGAATCTTTCTGGGTTACTCACTCACTTCAAAGGCGTACAGGGTCCTAAACAAACGATCAAGAAGGATTGAAGAGACATACTATGTGACCTTCGACGATAGCTATGTCAAGAAGCTACAGGCCATAGATGACACTACCAGGGGAAATCTTTCCTCAAACTGGTCAAGTCACAGTCTCAATCGCCAATATGTACGAGAATTTTCTGGATCTCTTTGACGAACCGGAAAAAGCTTCTCTCTCAGAAGCAGGTGCAGCCGACAACAAAATAGATCATATGAAGCAGATTGTCGAAGATCCTGCAAGAAGAATGTATGAAGGAGAATTGCCTACTGATGAATCTCCAACCAACAATGCTTCAGTCGAGGGGGAGCCAAGTTCTCTTGTCGAGGGGGAGCCTAGCTCACAAGTCCAGGGGGAGCCAAGCTTTACTACTTCAACCGAAGGTCCTTCATCAACCGAAGGTAACTCTCCAACCGAAGATGCCCCTCCAAACGAAGGTGCTTCAATGCCTGAAAATCCAGCACCACAAGAAACCCCTGAACCTCATGTTTGTCAAGACTCATCAATTGAGAGGGAGCATGATGATATGACGCTTGATTTTGATAGCCAATCTGAGCCTGAAGAGATGATCAACGCTGAACTAGATCCCACCTTCGATCCGAATTACCCTCCTCTTACAAAATGGACCAGAGATCATCCTATCTCTCAAGTAGTTGGTGATGTATCTGAAAAGGTTCTGACCCGATCTCAACTGAAGGCAAAACAGACTTCCCTATTCTCAAAGGTTGAGTTTTGTATGTTTAACTCATTTGTATCAAAAGTTGAACCGAAGATAGTGAACACTGCCCTCGATCACTCTGATTGGGTTCAAGCAATGCAAGACGAACTAAACGAATTTGAACGGAACAAAGTCTGGCGCCTCATTCCAACTCCTCCGGGTGCTTCAGTTGTTGGTCTCAAATGGGTTTTTAGAAACAAAATGGACAAGGAAGGTAATGTCATAAGGAACAAGGCTCGTCTGGTTGTCAAAGGATACTGTCAGGAGGAAGGGATAGATTACGAAGAGACGTTCGCTCCAGTAGCTAGGCTAGAATCGGTTAGAATATTTCTGGCCTATGCTGCTCACAAAAACTTTGAGGTCTTCTAAATGGACGTCAAGTGCGCATTTCTCAATGGAGAACTTGAAGAAACTGTGTATGTGGAGCAACCTCCTGGGTTCGTGAACGAAAAGTATCCAAATCATTGCTACATTCTGGATAAAGCTGTGTACGGCCTCAAACAAGCTCCGAGAGCCTGGTATGAAACGCTTACAAAATTTTTAAAGATGTCCAAATTCAAACAAGGTTCGGTTGACCCAACCTTCTTTCGCAAAAAGGAAGGTAACCACTTTATGATAGTTCAAATTTATGTCGATGACATCATCTTTGGCTCTACGAATCCCAGCTTAACAGCTGAATTCAGAAAGTTGATGGAGACTAAGTTTGAAATGAGCTCAATGGGTCCTATTAATTTTTTCCTTGGTTTAAATATAAGACAGGGACCCGAAGGCATCTTTATCAATCAAGAAGCTTACACAAAGACTCTCCTAGCAAAGTTTGGCATGATGGGAGACTCAAAAGTCAAAGTCCCAATGGCATTCGGCACCAAACTTACCCCTTCACTGGATAAACCGGCTGTCGACATCACGCTCTATCGTCAAATGATAGGCTCACTGATGTATCTAACTGCTAGCAGGCCTGATATCATGTTTTCTGTATGTTATTGTGCTCGATTTCAGGCTAACCCACGTGAACCTCACATGCTGGCAGTGAAGAACATCCTACGCTATCTCAAGCGAACCGCCTCCTTAGGTCTATGGTATCCATCAAACTCTGGCTTCTTCGTTCAAACCTATTCTGATGCTGACCTTGGAGGATGTGGACTCGACCGCAAAAGCACAACTGGTGGCTGTCAATTTCTTGATGGGAAGTTGGTCAGCTGGCAATCCAAGAAACAAACATGTGTGTCGCTGTCTACTGCTGAAGCGGAATACATTGCCGCTGCATCCTGCACATCACAAGTGATTTGGATCCAGAGTCAACTTCGAGACTATGGACTCAATATGAAGAAGATCCCTCTATATTGTGACTCTAAAAGTGCAATTAGGATCTGTCATAACCCGGTGCAACACTCTAAAACCAAACACATAGCACTGAGGTATCACTTCATCAAAGATCATGTGGAAGATGGAAATGTCGAAGTTCACTTCGTAAGAACCACTGATCAACTGGCTGACGTCTTCACCAAAGCTCTTCCAGAAGCATCATTCAATAAAATTTTGCAAGGGCTAGGTATGATGGAATCAGAGTCAGTTCCTCACACTACCTCTCGATCTCAAACGTAAGAAGCGAATCCAACCGAACGTTCGGGTTCGGTTCAACCATTTCACTCGCTCATTTCTTCAAAGGTAGTTTCTCCTTGTTGTATATTTCTAGTGCAAAATTTGTTTTTCTTTATGTAAAAAGTTTTTTTTATTGCATATCTAAACTTCTTGGTTTCTTAAAAATTTTTCCAAAACCGAAACCAACAGAAGGTTCGGGTTCGGTTTTCCAAAATTTTAGTGAACCGAAACCAACCGAAGGTTCGGGTTCGGTTTCTCCAAATTTTAGTGAACCGAAACCAACCGAAGGTTCGGGTTCGGTTTCTCAAAATTTTTCTGAACCGAAACCAACCGAAGGTTCGGGTTCGGTTTTTCAAAATTTTCCTCAACCGAAACCAACCGAACGCTCGGGTTCGGTTTTTCCAATTTTTTTTTACTTTTAAATTTTTTTTCTCACTTTCAAAAACTCCAAAAATCTTTTATTTTTTTGTGTGCTCATTCGTTTATGGGGATATATTTGATGTCTTACTTAAGTGTCCCTAGAAGCATGCTGCTGTATGTATCCCAAGCCTCATAAGATTTTGAATAATAGCCTTCATGACCTGGTATCCACAAACCTTGTCTTCCCAATAAGGCTAACTCATTTATTCTAATCATGAGCTACCTCACTCTTTTCTCACATGAGTTCAGAGTCTCCTGCTTGGTCCTTATGTTCGCAGCAGAGGTACTATGTCTTCTTTCACCATCCCCATTATACTTCTCCATAACATTCGCATCATCACTGTAACCCTTGAGACTCTCAGCAACTACCACTGAGGTTTATGGTTACACAACATCTGTGTTTATGATCTTAGCATCGTGCCACTACGAGCTGAGTGAAACCCAAAACTCAACACCAACGAATTGACGGTGACCAATTAACTTGATCAAGTTTTCACCAATGAATTAACGAATGTACCTTCATGAAATCTAACTTTCTTTTCTTTTTTGAGTGATTCCAATGAAATTGTTACACACCATAACATTTCTTCCCAAGGAATCCAGTTTTAAATTTTATCTGAGATTTCATATTAATCCAAGCCACTACAAAATTCATTCTAACCTACTTGTTCAACAGACTACACCAGTCTCACAAGTACTTTGTTCACATTCGTTCTTATATCAAGAATTGCATTGTTGAATCAAACCAAAACCACCCTTAATAAGCCTTATTAACAGAAGCCTTTCAACATTTATTAATAAATGTTTGATCGTAACTCAACGGGATTCCACACTAACACTTTGAGGTCTCTCTTGATCTTGAAGGAAGAGATTCGTGCCCGGGATCATCAGTTTCGTGTCATAATTGACATCACAGATTATCCTAACAAGAGTTGCTTTATTTCTTTATCTTTTACACTCTTTGCACGAAAATCCAAGATTTTCAAAATTCCGTTACTAATTATATTACAGGCTGGTTTTTTTTACTGAGGGATTACTAATGAAGTTATGGCTAAAAATAAGCCACGTGGGTCCTAAATTGAATACAGCTGATTAAAAAGGGGAAAAGACAAAAAGTTGCTGACGCGGCGGAAGTTCAAAGGATAGAAATTCAAACGACGGTACAAAAGGAGGGCGCGTGAATTTGAAGCGGTCGCGCTTTTTCTGACACTATTGGACGCGTGTGCAGTATTGAAGCGTCATCCATCTGGAATTAATGGCGCGTGTGGAAATGGAAACGGTTCCTCTCTCTGAACCGGCGCTTATTGGGCGGCGTGATCCTAGGAATCTGACACTCTCTCTCCTACGTGATCATCGCACGTCCCAACTGTCACCAATCAGTCACTCAAAAACCCTTCCGTATTTCAATAAGAGATTTGAAACGATCTTTCTCTCTCCTATCACCTACTATAAAAAGCCATCAACACCAACTTTTACCTCTTTACTGCCCCCATAATTCCCAAAGCAAAATTACTCCCAAAACTCTCTCCCGGTCATCTTCTTCTCCACACCTGCAACAATGGCTGAATCTTCATCCGTTCATGCCACTTCTCAAATTCTTCCCATCAGACCTCAACAATGCCTTGTCATTGATCTGAACCCACTGGCCTATGATCCCTACATGTCGCCGGTTATCGAATGCCTCAAGTACTCCCCGCTTGCTCCGGCATTGTCCAGAATTGAAACAGTGCCAATGGTGGCTCTATCTCAGGTCTATGCGACGGCCTACTACGACAAGGGCGTTGACCGGATATTTTTCGAAGTGGCGGAACACAAAACGTCGATTTCTCGTCCCCGTTTCTGCACCATGCTTGGGTTTGCTGCAGACCCATCGCGTATTAACCCAGAGACGATTCCGGTTGGAATGTTATACATCATGTTCTACAACATGGGCTACACGGAAGTTCTTACCTCCGTCGCCAGGTTCAAGAAGTCATGCCTACCGCCCCTGTGGAATGGGTTATTTACAGTTCTCTTCAAGGGACTGTCTGAGAGGAGCTCAGGATCGGACGGGGCCAGTCGTCTTTTCCTGTCAATCATGTATGGGGTGTACAACAGGATCAACCTCGATTATGGGTTTGTCCTTTGGCAACAACTGATTCAGAGCCTTTCTTCCACTTCTCGACACTCTGAAGTGTCGCTGGCCCGGTTTTGGATCTTGATCACAAGATGGGCCATGGACAGGTTTGAGGTCCCAACTGCTAACGGTGCACCGATGTCTTCTGTTGGTACGTTCCATACCAAGAAGATCATCGTATCCGATGCATCGAAGTTCTCCTTCATTGGCTCTATCCCGGAGTCGATGTATGGTAGTGTGCCATCAGACAGCAGTATGATCAAGGCGATCAAGGAGTTAGGGCCATCTGGTCCGAGTGAAATGACACCGGACATGTTGCGATCGATTCATGATGCCGACAAACCGGTGGCCAGGGGTAAGAAGGCAGACAAGGGGAAGAAACCATCCAAAGCCCCAAAACCTACTCCCAAGAAACGCAAACAACCGAAGGCTGCTTCCTCCCCACAACCGAAAAGGAGGAAGACCCAACCGAAGCGAAAGCTCGTTCTTCCCTCAACCTCCAGTGAATCCGAAGGTGGGAGTTCGGACTCTGAGGGATCACAAGGAGACGAATCTCCACAAAGAGGCAACACACCCCCTCGGTCCCCAACCCCGGAGATGGAACTTCACCAATCCCCAGTTCCTTCCCCTCCACCCACAATTCCTATTTCCATTCCCACCATAAACCCTACTATACCACCAACCTCATTCCCTATGCCACCACCCATATTCACCACATCAACCGAAACACCACCTGTTACCGAAACCCCACCTGTAACCGAACCTCCACAAACCGAAACCCATACACCACCACCACCCGAAACTAACCCCCCACCCACTCAACCTGAACCAACCAAACCCATAACACCCCCAGCTTCACCACCACCTCAATCTCCAGAAGACGCCTCCGATGGCGATGATCAATACCTTGGTGGTGATCACCTGAACTTTGATTCGGTCTACTATAGTCCGTTTCAAGTTCAGAGTGATGAGGAGGATGATGCTCCTGTGACAAAGAAGCATCTCTGCGAGCAGAACGAGAAGGTTGATCAACTTCTCGCCTCCTCTTCCAACCAGCAGTCATCCTTATCTGAAGCTGCCCTTCAAAGGATAGTTGATGCCTTCTCTAGGGCTCAACATGACTCAGTGGCCTCAGCAACTGCTGCGATAGACGCCTCCACCCGAGCTTGTGAGTCAGCGACCGAAAAAGTCGATAAACTATTCCATGACGCTACAATCCTGTTGCAGTCTATGCAGGAAAGCGCCGAAGCCACCAAAACAACTCTGGAACCACTTGTTAATCAATTGGCCCAGTTTGTAAAGACGGAGTTATCCTCGTTCGCTACCCTCAGACAAAACCTTAGCGACGACAACTCGGCACTCCGTGCCTCCATCGATGCCCGCTTGGCAAAGCTACAAGAGGATCTTGCGGCTGAAAATTCACTGATGGACGTCCTGGCGAGTAAGACTACTGCCCTCAAGGTCAAGAGCACCCAACTTTCCAACTCCGAACAACCATTGGAGGCTCTTCGATCCGAGAGGGAAATCATCAAGACGTATGTTTCGGATGTCCACGCCGCTCTATCCAACATCCTGGAAGCACACGACCCCATCCTCAATCACTCAGTGAGGCGTACCCTCGCTGAGAAACTCTCTCCGGTCATGGATCTCTTGAGTAAAATTGAAGGTCTACCCAGTTTCGTGTCCATTCCGAAACAAGGGGGAGATGAGAAGAAAGGATCGAAACCACCTCCTTCCTCAAAAGCAACTCACACAACCGAACCACCCCCTACTGGTCATGCCTCGGGTTCGGGTGTGAAGGACAAGGGCAAAAACATTGCAGAGGGAGGAGATGAAGATGAAGATGAAGACAAGGAGACTATTGCGGACATGTTAAAGAGAAAGAACAGTCGCAATACTGATGACGATGTCAGTCGTGTGGCACGTGAAGCTGAAGAAGCCGAACGTAAACAAAAAGAAGCCAACGATCTCCTTGAGAGCCGAAAGCTGCTCTTCCCTGCCTGGACCAGGGATCGTCTGATAAAAGAGGCCATAGAGACTCCAAGCATACTATGGCTCGAGCCGGTGATATCGTTCGACTGCAACAACACCATCGATTCGCAGTTTGATATGCCACTGACTCGAAAGGCATTCATCTTCCACGCCTTCTCCAACATTTTCGAAGTCCCGCATCCGAACGATGAGCTTGACAGGGAGCTCATTGACTTCTATCTGGAGGCCGCTCGCCCTCAATACCTTACATGGAGCGCCCAGAAGATTGTCAGTGTTTGGGTGATGAAGCCGTTTGCCGTGGGGAGATTCACAAACGTCAAGTTCAAGCTTATCCGAGGATCTGCAAGAACTGCTCACATGATCTCTCTGGCGGATCTGCCCAATCTGAACCCTCATGATTGGATAGTCTTGTACAACATCTTGCTGACAAACGAAGCCGAATATGGTCCCATCTTAGACCATGTCAAAAGGATGCTGGCATGCTATATCATGGAGGTGGCCCTAATGGATCAGGAGGTTGCCACAGTGTTTAAGAAGAAACCAAAAGTCAAGCCTGTGGGATCGGCCAGTGATCTAAACACAATGAAAATGGGCAAGATAGATTCGAGGCGAAACTCTGTGATGTTCACCAGAGCCGAAGGACAGAAATGTCTGTTCGCGTTAGCTGACAAGCACCTCTACACCACTACCTGCTTAGAACACGTCCTATCAATCGTCAAGCGGTGTAAGGACAATTCGGCTGATGACATCAAGTACTTTGAAGATATGATCAATTGGTACATCCGGTTTAGACAGACCATCCTTTCCATAACCAAGTGTCTGTTTAGTACCGTGAAGAAGAAGGTACCAGCTTCAGCCGCCGGCCCAAGTAAGAAGTGAAGGTCTCGCTCCAAATTGACGCAAAGGGGGAGATTGTTGGGCTGTTGTTCTGTTTTGTGTTGCGTCTTTTGGGCTCGTAGATTAGCCTTGTATTCTCCGGTTTGGGCCTGTCCAACCGAGAGCCTTTTATGTATAGTATATAAGTTATCGCTTGCATGCATATTAGGTTAAGATTCAAGATTTCAGTTTTTAGCATTCCAGAGTTTTACGATATTGCTCTCTTGTAATCTTCCAATCCTTTACAGTTGATGTTCTTAATCGAGCTCTTCTAAGGATTTTATTTAATCATTCGACACGTTTGATTCAAGCTGTTAGTTCTTATTGTTGCGTTCTGCCTTGTTATTAATATTGTGTTCTTGCTGTTTCATATTCATATACTTGTTCAAGATCTAATCGATCTTCATAGATTAAAAGTTGTTTTAATCTCATCATTTATTATATGATAACTAGGCTCGTGCGTGTAAACCAGTCTCCGTTTGTCACCTAGCACGGTAGCCGACACTGCAATTCAAACGACTCACCACAAGTGAGTTGATACCCCTTGAATCAACCTTTGAAATGATTTTAAGTGTTTTAAATACTTTATGGGGGGGGAATACAAGTCAAATACTTATAAGTTATTGATTCAATCACATGTGATTGCATTTAATCACATGTGATTAATAACTAGGAAAACAACGATTTTTACCACTGTTCAAACTGTTTATCAAAATGCCTTACTTTGAAATGTTTTACAAACTGTTTTACTATCCAAACTTACTTATAGACTGTGATTTAAACAAATGCTTCTTATACTTAAACTGTTTTATTAACTTATGCCTTCAAATTGTTTTATAGATCGACATCAAGTCGATCCCCTCTTGAAATCATATTTATGCTTCAAATGTTTTATAAAAACTTACTTATAGACTGTGATTTAAACAAATGCTTCTTATACTTAAACTGTTTTATTAACTTATGCCTTCAAATTGTTTTATAGATCGACATCAAGTCGATCCCCTCTTGAAATCATATTTATGCTTCAAATGTTTTATAAAAACTTATTTATGCTTTATATATATTCAATTGCATGCCCATATATGTATAGATGTATAAATAATGTTTAAAGGACTTAGGCAGGCCATCCGCCCTATTTCCTTTTCGCGCCTTGAGATGTGGTCTGGTGGGATTTCGGGTGACCATCCGAAGGTCGTTTCAATATTACTTATATATCATACATACATATATAGACATAAAATTACTTCCATATTCATACTCATCAGTACATCATTAGCTGGTTACCATCGGGGTAACGCAGGATCATACATATACAGATATGCTAGAAACAATACATATACAGATATACTAGAAACAATACATATACAGATATACTAGAAACAATACATATACAGATATACTAGAAACAATACATATACAGACATACTAGAAACAATACATATACAGACGTACTAGAAACAATACATATACAGATATACGAGAAACAATACATATACATAAATACGTAATAATTGTGATCCACTGTATCGGGCATGCCTTAATTGTCATGGCCCGAGTTGTAGCCAGAATTCTCCTGGAGGGAGAGCGTGAGTTTGCGTATAGATCTATACTGGATTGACTATCCTACACCTTGCTGCTAGCTACAGCCGGACCTGCAGGTCTGCGGGTGCCAAACGTCAATTTATCACATTATGCCTTAATATAAATCCGGTTTAAGGTAGTAGTATTTAGTACAGCAGTAGTCTTATTATACAAAGCTACAGTACTACAATGATTTACCCATTACATATTTTAGTGATAATCTCACTTAAGCATTAGTGTACAAACTATATTTTTAACAAATGATAGTTATACTTGGGTAATTACATACTTTTACAACAGACAAGTTTACAAAACAGTTTAGCCTTGGTAGAAGGTTACTTTTATAGAAAATATAGGATTTTCTGAGAGATTCAAACTTTTACAAACACTTTCAAACATTTGCTTACATTTTTACAAACTTATACATTGAGACAGGTTCAAACGTTTTTACAAGAAACATTGACACTAAAATACTTATGAACTCACCAGCTTAATGCTGATAAACTCTTTCAAAATAACTTGTATTCTCAGGTCATCAGTAGACAGGTATAGAGGCCAGCTTTTGAGAAGATGGAGTGCATTCAAGACTCATCTCATATTATTTTGTGTTTCATTATTTTTGGTGTCTATAACTGTACAGAACACACTTGTATTAAAATTATATATTTAATGCAATGGATGATGTTGTTTGCTTATTTACATTTGCTGTGTTATGATACTATACATGACGTCCTCCGCCCCAGAACGTTTCCGCCGTTCTTGGTTTTGGGGTGTGACACGGTCTTCTGCACATCCTCCTCTCTGACCCTCATCTGATGATAACCTGAACGCAAATCAATCTTGGAGAACCAAGATGCTCCCTGCAACTGGTCAAAGAGATCATCAATCCTCGGGAGTGGGTAACGGTTCTTCACCGTTACCTTGTTCGGCTCCCGATCATCTATACACATCCGATGCGACCTGTCCTTCTTCCTCACAAACAGAATCGGGGCTCCCCAAGGTGAAATGCTCGGTCTAATGAAACCCTTGTCCAACAGCTCTTGCAGCTGTGTAGACAACTCCTGCATCTCAGGAGGAGCCAACCGATATGGTGCCTTGGCTATCGGAGCCGCACCAGGGACTAGGTCGATCCTGAACTCCACTTGTCGCTCCAGAGGTATCCCAAGCAACTCCTTGGGGAATACATCCGCAAACTCTCGTACCACAAATACATTGTCCACCGTCGCCCTACCCGTCTCCCGGGTATCCCTAACATACACGACATAACCTGCGCAACCCTGCTGGAGGTAACGCTTAGCTCTCGCTGCTGAACATAAAGCTGGTCCTCGTTGTGGCCTCTAGCCCTGAATCACCAGCTCTCCCCCACTTGGGGTCCTGACCCGCACCAACTGTTGCACGCAGTCGATCACTGCCCCATTAGGGCTGAGCTAATCCATGCCTATAATCACCTTGTTCCTACGGAATGGAATGGGAACCAAGTCTACCAGGTAGTGCTCCTCAAATAACCTCAGCACGCAATCTCGGAAGACCTCAAATGCTCACACTGACCAGTCATCCGCAATCTCTACCTCTAGAGGGCAATCCAACATGCCCGCAGACTCAGAAAACTTCTTGCTAAGCGCAAGAGAAACAAATGATCGAGTAGCACCCGAATCAAACAATACCTGAACTGGGATGCCGTTCACATGGAACGATCCTAAACAAAGCACATATCAATATCACAAACATCATATACATAAATCCAAGGGAAAGAATCATACCCGTCACCACATCGGGTGCAGCGCGTGCCTCCTCAGCTGTCAGTTGAAATGCTCGGCTCCTCACCATTGGAGCCTCTGTCTTGACCTTCCGCAATCTGTAACCCGCGCCGTCACTGAGACCGGCGCCGCTGCTGACGCTGCTGTCAATCTCGGGCAATTGGCCCTTTTGTGGCCCCTCTGATTGAAATGGAAGCAAATCAGGTCTGTCATCTGTACCGCAGGGGCGGGGGCAGTACAATCCCTACCGAAATGCCCCACCTTGTCGCACTTATAGAAGCCTGAACCCGGCCCAGTGCGACAAGCTCCCTTATGTGATCGACCACACTTTCCACAGCGGTCCCGCCCTGCCTGGCCTTTCGTCCTACCATCCGATCCCTTGGGCATCTTCCCTGAAGCCCCGGTCGTCATCCCCTCCACTGCCTTCCTCTTCTGGACGTGCTCCAGATCAATCTCCCTCTCCCTAGCCCTGGCAATCATGGAATCTAAGGTAGGGCAAGCTGAAAAACCGACATGCTCCTGAATGTCAGCTCGTAGCATGTCATGGTAGCAGGTCCTCCTCATATCCTCATCACCCGCATACTGGGGCACAAGCAATGCCCTCTCCTGGAACTTGGCAGTGATCTCTGCCACAGTCTTCGTAGTCTGCCTCATATCCAAAAACTCCCTGGCCAGCTGCTGAAGCTCCACAGCTGGCGCAAACTCCGCCCTGAATCTGGTCACAAAATCCGACCAAGTCATAGCCTCAACAGCCGAGGCTCCCAATGAGTCACCAACAGACTCCCACCAATCTCTAGCCCTATCTCGCAAGCATCCTGCTGCATATCTCACCTTCGACCCCTCTAGGCAGAAGCTAGTCAGCTGCACAGACTTAATGTCCGCAATCCATCGTCTGGTAGCAATGGGGTGCTTCGCCCCATGGAAATCCGGTGCACCACTGCCCCTGAAGTCCTTAAAGGACAGTGTGCGAGATCCTGACTAGCTAGATGCCACGTCACTATTGAATGATCGGAGGCGATCCTCCATCAGCTCAACAATCCCCTCCTTGATCGACCCGAAGATGATAGGGGTCGACTCAATGATGCCTCTCGTGATCTTAGACGCGATGAACTCGCGTAGCCCGTCATCAACCTGCTCGGATCCCGAACCCGAGCCTGATCCTGATCCTGATCCGAAACCTCCTGCACCAAGTCGTATGGTCACCATACTGAAAATGCACCCATAGAAGTCAGGATCATACATATACTCGAGAAATCTAACACACTCTCCAAGGTTCCCAGTTTCATCTAGGCCCTCCTTGATTCGAGTGCGGGTCCTCTGCTTTCAGTAGTATGGGCCCATACTACCTTCCACATCTACCCGTGCTTTCCTCAAGGATTGCTTCGACTTCACCAAGTACCTTTACCAATACCCTTTCCGCTAACCTCATCCTAGGCTTCCCTAGGGCACTCTCCGACCTACCCACTGCCATCAGCTGCACCAGGAGCCCCTACCATTTCCCCCTAACTAACTTGCAGGTACTGATACATATTCGCTCCTTAGTTACTTGGAAATAGCCAGAACCCCCATAGCACAAAGCAAGCAACACTCGTGCATCGAGTAACCAAATCAGGCATAACCTAAACAAGCCATCCTACTGCTGACTAAACAGTCCTAGCATACATCTCATACAACAGGCATATAAGGCATCCTCCTAGATCCTTAGCCCTAACTAGCATGCAATTATCAGAATCATGTATCAGTCACACAAGGCATCTTCCTAGATCCTTAGTCCTATTCTAGCAAGCAATTCTGAATCAAAGCCATATAACATAACATGTATGGGTATCTTGGGGAAAACTTACTTGAGCCAAGCCGTTCGCATGCATCACACACCTTGTCTTTCTTAAAATCCTTCCGTTTAGATTTTTAGAAAACCATTTTATTGTAAAAATCCTTTAGCCCCTTAGTTTGAGTCCAGACACCCCCAAGGGCGTGTCCGAATCCCTCAAACCAGGGCTCTGATAACAACTTGTAACGACCCCAAATTTAGGTCAAAAATTTTAATTTTTAATTAAATTGTTCATAAAACATTCACTAGAAAGTATTGAATCAACACATCATCTCATAAAGTCAAGTATCATGTTTCAACCCACAACATAAACAAGTAACATATCAGAGTACAATCCCAGAAAACACCGTGCGGAAAATTAAATGTGTGTATGATGCCATGTTACGCCGTCGGCTCCTTCCCCTTAGACGAAGATGTACTTGAAACCGAAAACTGAAACCGTAAGCACAAATCTTAGTGAGTTCCCCCATCATACCACATACCATACAATACCATCGGTATCTTTCAACCGGTAATTGTCATCGTTATCTTTCAACCGGTAATCGTCATCGGTATCTTTCAACCGGTAGGCGTCATCGGTATCTTTCAACTGGTAACTGGGGACTATTCCACCCCTACCACTAGAATACAATAGCAAGATATAAGCAAACAGTCAGGCATATTCCGGGTACTGACCTACCCCTTGGTCCTAAGGACCACTATCAGGGAAACTGTCCCTATCATGTAACATATCATACAGATATAACTCATAACCAAACGCATACCAGACCAAGATAAATTATCACAAAGACAATTATCTTCTAAGTACTACTCATTGGTGGGCCGGCATTGTGGCCTTAGACCCACCCCTACTGGAAGGTAACTCACCTCATACAAGTAGCTGCTGATAATCAGTGCGGGAAACCTCCGTCCGCTGCTGCTCCGGAAATCCTCTGGCTACAAACCCCACAAACACTCAGTTAGAAACAGATCTATATACTTAGGGTAAAATGACCATTTTACCCTCAACCAAGTCAAGTCAAAGTCAAAGTCAACTTCCAGTTGACCCGACTCTCCGAGTTGGGGCATCAACTCGTCGAGTCCCTCACTCTCTACTCGTCCCCATCCGCGACTCTACTCGTTGAGTTGGGCCGACAACTCGACGAGTTCTTCTCCCATTTGAAAGCCACAAGGAAACTCATCTGACTCACTGAGTCCGGGAACAACTCACCGAGTCCCACGAGCAGATCCCTACTCACTTCCAAATCCTCACCAGAGCATCCATCTTGAGGATTTGGGTTTCTGGGGCTATCGCTACTTGATAAATTGCTAATTCTGCGAGTAGTGACGAAGGGTTGGACCTTCTACACTTAAACCCCTCTTAACTCAATAACTGTTCATATGACTCGCCGAGTTAGAAGAACAACTCGTCCAGTTCCAGGAAATCTTCATAGGACTCGCCGAGTGGTTCATCCAACTCGTCGAGTCTAAGACCATCTTCATAGAACTCGCCGAGTGCACTTTGGCATTCGCCGAGTCCATTCAAATCTCCTCCCATACAGACCAAAACTGAGACATGCAATGGTTCCAAACCATAGATCTAAGCTCCTAGGGCATGCTTATCACGTAAAGTTGCAAACTTTACGTGCATGCATGGCCCTATGAGCTCCAAAAGGCAATTCCAAGCTCTTTATGAGGTCAAACACTTGATAGGGACCTCAATCACTTCAACCAAATAAACTTTATGCTTCCAAGATGTCCCTAAGGTCCAGATCTGAAGCCCTTTCAGAGCATAGAAAATAAACACATAGAGTTTGAGGTTTTAAGGCTTAAAAACCACAATTTAGGTACAAAAGGGGATCTAATGAACTAGAGATCAAGGTAGGAACTTTTCTACTTGAATGGAAGCCTTTCACAGAGTAGATTTCGGATCTACTTCCCCTCCTTGCACCCTTCAACCTTCTCCTTCTTCTTCTAGGCTCCAAACTTCCTTCACAAAGCCAAAATCACTCACAAGAACAATATGGGGGCTAGGGTTTCGCTCTACAGCTCTTCTGGAAGTGTTAGGGGCAAGGGAGGCCGAGTTAGAGTGTTTAAATAGGGTGCACACTCCTGGATTAGGGTTTTTGTCCAAACAGTGGCTTACTCGCCGAGTCCGGGACCCGACTCGGCAAGTCCACAACTTAAACCCCGTGCCACTTCCCGCTCCTACTCGGTGAGTCGATCCTTTGACTCGTCGAATCCAAGGCCAAGATGCAAAATGCACAAAGAATTAAATAAAAGAATACGTACCAAGAACCAGGTGCTAAAAATACAGAAATAGTAAACATGCAATAATCAAGATCCCATATCACCTTTATACGACCGAAGTAAGTAACAACACCATACACAGGATTGGAGTCTTTTGCATTAGCAATCTACGTAGTATGTGCAGCTAAAGATACTCCACTGCATTGAGTTGTTCTAGACTCATCTCGAGATGTTGTATGAAAATGATACTCATTTATGGAAAAACCGCTATATTTACTAACAACAATATTAGGCCCTTTGGCCAACCAACGAACATCAACACAAATATCTTCCCCGTTAGCCAAACTTTTTCCAACCTAATACAAAAATATCTAATTAATGTAATTAAAACAAAATAATTAAAAATATTGTAATTCTAACAATCTTATTTTAAAAACAAACCTCTTTCTTAAACCAACTAATAAATGTTCAACTATGTTGGCTCTGCAACCATGTACTCTTGCGAGCGTGATGGGGGTTCAGATCCTTCAATTCCAACATATGTTGCCTGAAGTGTATTACAAGTTAGAAGAATGTTTTATATGATAGATAATGGTACAAGAGTATACAGTTTCATGTAATTCTTACTCTATATACAGCTCCACAACAGCAGTGTTTCGTAATACATAAAGATGAGCTTGATCAAGTAACTGAGCATCTACAACATCGATTGTAGCCTTTGATAAAGGCTTGCCGCTGCGGATTATTTCATGGAATGCCAATTGATTTCGTGTTTTTTAAGTAGTCTGAACAAAATTCTAAGGCCTCCTCGGCCACATAACACTTTGCAATGCAACCCTCGGGTCGATGATGATTTCTTACATACCCTTTAAGTGTTTTCATGTATCTCGGAAATGGATACATCCACCTAAAATGAACTGGGCCACACAACCTCACCTCTCTAACTAAATGCACCATCAAGTGAGTCATGACCTCGAAAAATGAAGGAGGAAAGTACTTCTCTAACAAACATAATGTTAATACGATGTCACTTTGCAACTTGCCTAGCTTACTAACATCAACAACTTTAATACACAACTCATTGAAAAAATGACACAGGCTTAGGATTGTTCTTTGCGCCTTCACATCTAACACCCCTTTGATTGCAAAAGGGATAAGTTGTTGCATTAGTACATGACAATCATTAGACTTCAAACCATTCACCTTTGAAACATCATCTAACACGAGATTCTTGAAATTAGAGCAATACCCATAAGGAACTTTTATGTTAGACAAGGTATCATAAAATAGATGTTTCTCTACGGAATTCAATGTGTACTTGGCAGGCGGAAGCCAATGTTGATCCCCTTTTGGTTGAGGTCGTAATTCAGTCTTAATGCCCAATGTTTCAAGATCTTGTCGTGCTTTTAATCCATCCTTCGTCTTGTGAGGCAAATTCAAAACTGTCCCATAAAAACTCTCGGTCACATTTTTTTTCTATGTGCATGAGATCTAACTGAAAGCGAACAGGCAACTTGTTCCAATATTCAAGTTAAAAAAAATCGACTTTTTATGCCAAAATTTAGATCTCTCGTCGATACTTTCTTTTTTCTTCTTTGAATTTTCCTTCTTTGGCATTTCCTTCTTTGACGCTCCCTTCTTTGACTTTATCCTCTTTAACTTTATCTTCTTTGGAACCTTCTTTGCCTTTATCTTCTTACCCCATGTAGTCTCAAATCCCGCTAGATAGTCATAAATATCTTCACCTGATGATGGTTGTGGCATAAAAACGTGCTCATGTTGATTGTTGAAATGTTTTTTTCTTTTACGAAAAGGATGTTCAAGTGGTAGGAATCTTCTATGCCCAAGGAAGCATACTTTTTTAGACTTTGGCAACCATTGTGAACAAGTATTCTTTGAACATATTGGACAAGCATAATAAACTTTGGCAACACATCCCGAAAGATTACCATATGTGGGAAAATCACTTATAGTCCAAAGTTATATTGCTCTTAGATTGAAGTATTCTTTCTTATAAGAATCAAAATTCTTAACACCAGTTTCCCACAAGAGTTTCAGATCTTCTATCAATGGTACCAAGTAGACATCAATATTTTTACCAGGTTGGTTTGGCCTAGATATCAATAGAGTCAACATCATGAATTTTATCGACATACACAAATAAGGGGGTAGATTATATGTTATTAGGATAACCGGCCAAAAACTATGCTTGGAACTTAATGACTTGTGAGGATTGATATCATCAGCAGACAAGGCTAATCTAAGATTTTGTTTTTCTTGTCCGAATTCTTTCCACGTGTTATCAACAAGCTTCCAAGAAGGGGTATCGCAAGGATGAGTAAGCTTCCCATTATTGACCAGACCTTGTGCATGCCAAATTAAGTCATGTGCAATTTGTGGTATTGAAAACATTCTTCTAAATCTAGGGATGATAGGAAAATACCACAAAACTTTTGAAGGTACGTTTTTGGTATTCTTCTTCCAACGAGAAGTGCCACAAGTTGGACATTGAGAAGCATCTTTATGTTCTTTCCAGAATAGAACAAAATCATTTTCACATGCATGAATCTTCTCATATTGTAGACCTACTCCTTTTAGCAACTTCTTGGACTCATATATCGAGCTAGGGATGGTATTGTTTGATGGTAAGATATCTTTTAGGACAGACAACAAAGCATCAAAACTAGCATCAGACCATCCAAACTGACCCTTCAAATTTTGGAATTTCAATAATCCACTAACGGCATTAAACTTTGACCCTACATAAAGTGGCTTATCACATTCTTCAAGAAGTGATTTCAACGAATCAGGTTCTTCGTTTACATATTTGAAGGCATCATGTAGCATATCCTTTGTATAAATAGCATCATGAGGAATGGAATTGTTAGGACATCTAGAATCACTCTTGGGTTGTTTTTCTCCATGGAAACACCAAATCTTATAATTCTCATCGAAGCCATGAACAAACAAATAATAACGGACATTGTCAATTGAGTGGTGACATAAATTGATGTAATTTACATAAGGGCATGGAATAACATCTAACTTTGGATTATTAGTTTGTAAAAACTCTAGAAAAGCATTCACACCTTCATCATATGCATTTGATAATCTACTAGAGGAAATCCATGATTTATCCATTAACATTTGTTTCCAACCTACATAATTATTTACCATTTAAAGCAATAATGATTACGCATGTTTAGGGACAAAAACTCTACAAAAGCAAAACTGTACAGGGACAAAAAACTATACAGGAGCCAATATTGACAAAAAAAACTGTTCAGGGGCCAATCAGATGTCAAATACATGTTCAAGGGCTAATCCTTTACAAAATTTTATATTTGTATTTGTTGTGCAGGGACAAAAAATGTACAGTGGCCAAAACTGATGCAGGGACCAAAACTGTACAGGGACAAAACTGAAGCAGGGACAAAAAAAATTATATTTGTATTTATTGTAGCTCTGGATTGCATGTTGTTCATATTACTTTTTCAACATGTTATTAGGGGTAGTTTAGTCTTTTTTCATCATGTTATTATGTGTATTTGTTTCTTTATATTATTAAAATTTTGAATATGAGCTTGTTTGAATAGTTTTATATGTTTATTATAAAATTTTATGATCTTTTACAGAAATTTGAAAGTTAGAAATACTGTTAAAATTTTGAATATGAACTTTTATAGAAATCTGAAAGTTAGAAATATTGAATATGAGCTTGTTTGAATATCTTTATACTATCTGCTCTTGCTGTATAAGTACTATAAATGTTTCAAGAACATAATTATGCTACTTGTTTGTCATCTTTCAAGAACATATATGTATGTTTGAGGATTCATGTCCATAATATTTAAAGTGAGAGATACTTTTAACCATTTTACTTGGCTTTAGCTTTCTTGTAAAAAGCCTAACAGAGTTGAAGTCAACCAAAGCATATCAGAAATAGGCTAAACAGGTGTCCAACACAAAACCACCTACAAACCCATTACTTCATAATTTATGTGTGTGACCTTTTTACCCTTGGGTGGTCAATCTGTTTAAAATTAGCTTTATTTTTCAATATGTAATTATCTAACTGTAATATTTTCTTTAATAAATATAGATTGCTCCAAGCCCAATCTTACAAATATAAATACATGCATTTGATATTTGGTTTGATGTATTTTTAAACAGTTTGGGTGATGCAACATTAAACATTCAGATAATGCCTCTTATCAACAAATTTAACATTCATCTACAACACGCAATTCTTTTTTTTCTTTTCTGGACTAAAATCCATTATATGTTAAATGATCATCTTATTTTTTGTATCTCTATTATTAAAAATAAAAATCAAGCAAGGTGTCTCTATGGTTAATCATTGATTTGCCCTTGATTCAAATGTACTAGAAGCATACTCCTATAAGGATAGTTATTTTTGAAAACTTTTGAGTTATAACTACCAGATGACAATGATTCAAATTGTTGAAAGGTATAAGCTAGACAAGGGTAATTTGGTCAAGCACATGTTAATTAGTAGTCTTTATTAGGAATTATGGTATTGGCTTTAATCCATTAGTATGAACCAACGTGTTAGTTTAGAATGGGTATTAGTGAACGTTGTGTTGGTTAGATAGAAAGTAACTGCCATAATTAGGTATTAACTATCAGTTGACAGTTACATTCTAAACATGTATAAATATTTATGTTTGATGTTGATTGTGATTAATACTGCATAAGAACTTCTCATATCTCCTATCATTCTTCTTCAATGTCTTTCTCCAACACAAATCAAGACAAAAATGGAAAAAACACTCCAATAGTTGCTTCTAGTAGCTAGAGATTTTTCTTGGACAACAAAGACTTTATTAGAAAAGACCACCAGCGGGAAGTTGGAAACAAAGTACAAACAAAGAAACTTAAACGTACAAAACAAAACATAGAAAGACCACCTAAGGGTAAAATTGTCACAAACATAAAGTTATCACCATAGGAGAAGTGAGTCATACAATTCTTTTACATTCTAAAAGTTTGTTGTATTGTGTTTCTCATTCTGTTAATTATTATTAAAATATTAACAGATTGAAGAAAGTGTCGAATGATCTGTATGCTATAATTTCACAAAGACAAAGTGAGAGAAAAGGGCGTTTGGATTCGATGTTTTCATATCTAGTTAGTAAATATGTGGAGGGCAACCAAGTGAAGAGCCGAGTGAAGAAGAATTTGAAGCTGCAAGGGAAAAGCTTGAAAAATGCAAGGGTAATAGAAAGTCTAAATAGAATAAGTAAAGTTTTTAAGAGCTCTAGCCTCTAGTGTGTATGTGTGGAACTCAATGGCATTTTCGTGATTTGTAAGATTGTTGTTTGGTCCGGTATATTGTTGATTTTACTTGTTTCTTGATTGTTAATTATGTACAATTATTTTTGTTTTGCTACAAAGTTTTCTTCGTCTCTTTAAATGCTAGAGGAAATCCATAATTTATCCATTAACATTTGTTTCCAACCTACATAATTATTTACCATTTAAAGCAATAATGATTAAGCATGTTTAGGGACAAAAACTGTGCAAAATCAAAACTGTATAGTGGCCAAAACTGTACATGGACGAAAAACTATATAGGAGCCAATCTTGACAAAAAAAACTGTTCAGGGGCCAATCAGATGTCAAATACATATTCAGGGGTCAATCCTTTAAAAAAAATTATATTTGTATTTGTTGTGCAGGGACAAAAAAACTATACAGGGACAAAACTGAAGCAGGGACCAAAACTGTGCAAAAACAAAATTATATAGGGTATCAATTACTTTTTTAGCATCCGTTTATTTTTATTTATTAATTAATTTAGTTAATTACTTTTTCAGCATGTTATTAGTATAAATCATTGTTTTCTTTTTATTGTAGTTTCGGATTGCATGTTGTTCATATTACTTTTTCAGCATGTTATTAGGGGTAGTTTAGTCTTTTGTTTAGTTCAGGATTGCATTTTATTCATATTACTTTTTCAGCATGTTATTAGGGGTAGTTTAAACTTTTGTTTAGTTCAGGAATGCATGTTGTTCATATTACTTTTTCAACATGTTACTAGGGATAGTTTAGTCTTTTTTCAGCATGTTATTATGTGTGTCTGTTTCTTTATACTATTAAAATTTTGAATATGAGCTTGTTTAAATATTTTTATATGTTTGTTATAAAATTTATGAGCTTTTATAGAAATTTGAAAGTTAGAAATATTGTTAAAATTTTGAATATGAACTTTTACAGAAATCTGAAAGTTAGAAATTTTGAATATGAACTTTTACAGAACTTTAACAGCGAGGGCAAGTTCTAAATGGAAAACAACTTTAGGAGTTGATAGAAGGCCTAGAAGCCAACAATCTACTATACTACACACATCTATTGACAGGTATTTGATTATTTTATATCTTTTTCTAAAACAAAAAAGCATTTTATTTAACATGACTACTTAGAAGAAGAATTATGATTTGATGGTTTTGTTGATGCATTTACAAATTACAATTACAGGTTACATTGGTTCAGTTTCTTTCTTTTATAATGTGTTAGAGGTAGTTAAAAAGCTTTGATCCATCAATCCTACACTTACATATGGTAAGTTATGAAGGATACGTTTTCTTTTTGAGACTTGTGAATACCAGATATTGGGAAAAAGAAGATTCTGGTGGGAAGGGTAGTTGTAGTTTTACAACTTTTACTTACTTGGATTGTTATTTGTGGTGTTAAAGTTATGTTGATTTAGTGATAAGTTGCTTGGGACTCCACTGGACAAATGATCTTCCTCGTGCAATGATACAGGTAATGATACTTATGTGAAAAGACGATTATGTCCTTCTCAATAGCAGCCTACATGAACTAATGTACTGATAATTGGCTACTTGCTTTATATGTGTGATAGAGTAGGTTGGCATTGAAACCTGATGGCTGGTATTTAGCAGCTATTTTTGGTGGAGAAACACTAAAGTTAGTTATATTTTTTATTTTTCTTGCAAAATGGAAGTTTACACAAGATGAAACCATGAAAAGAGCAGTTATAATCGACAATCGGAGGAGAAAACCCAACTAAGTGCAAGCATATACATGATGAGAAAACCCAACTAAGAGCATTGGTTTTCTTGAAATGTTACCTTGTGTTCAAATTGAGAAGCTTCAAAAGGTGAGAAACCCTTGAATGTGTTCAATTTATCATCAATTTCATGGATACCAGGCACTTCTTCCCCTCATTCTGCTCTTGCTCTTTTGTCACTTAATTCTAGCAAATAGAGATGAAAGTTAGTTCTCTGGCCAACCGGGGAAGTTTTAGCAGGAACACCAAGCTCAAGTAACTTCTCCAATACCTTAGTCGGACCTATGGCACGTAAAATTGAATAGTCTCCAACAATGGCAGGAGAGCCCAAGCTCGTCGGCGATGCGAAGTCAGCCGGAAGAGAAGGAACCTAACATCGTCGGAGGGTAAGTCGCCGGAAGAGAAGGAACCTAACGGTGTTGGAGGTGACGTTGTCTGCAAGGTGAGTCGACAATCGATTGTAGAGAGAGAGTGTATTGAGTAATGATCAGAGTGTTTTGATCTTTGTTGAAAAGCCCTAGATATTTTTAGCGGATACCTCGATTTTCGAAACAAGAGCGCGTCTCATTAAAATTAAAAGGAGGCGGTTATAGAGGACGCACGTTTAATGGAAAGCGCCCTCTGTGTTTTTGATTTTTTTTTCTTTAGACAACTAATCTAAAGGCACGCAATAATGCGTGACATATATCCTTAAAATTTTTGAAGAGAGGACACTATTTTAAGGTCACTTCCATTTGTGTAACATAAATCACGGAGCGTCGTGGATTGCACGTCGTAAAATGCTATCTTTCTAGTAGTGGTTCATGCAGAGAAGCAAGAAAGAAAATACGAATGATCTTGTTTATTGGTGATCTAATAACAATTCAAGAGGCAATTTCCAACATATATATAACATCAATTTATACCGGTAATGCGTAGATAAGAAGCAAGAAAAAAAATATGAATGGTCTTGTGTTTATCGGTGATATAAGAACAATTCAAGAGGCAATTTCCGACATATAGCACCAATTTATCATCCAAAACAGAAAAATAATAAGAAATAGGAGCAATTTGACCTTGAATGTTGGGAATTTCCAAATTGAGCTAAGGGTCGCCCATTTTGGGGAAGGTGTGGCAGTATTGTGGCGACACGAAGGGCTAGCATCGGCTTAAATCTTTGTCCTCCACTCAATCCACTCAAACGACTTGTGAATGATGAAAATGAGAAGCAACAACCAAGAAACGAGCGAGAAAAGGAAAGAAACAGCAGGAGAAAAAGTGGCGGAAAAGGGAACTGGAAAGGGGTTATCTGCACAAGTATTAGCGGCGACAGACAATAACGGCAAAGCAAGTGTATTAGCAACGACAAAAGAGTAATAGTGGCGTCTCCTTGGAGGGAAAAGCCAGCGCCTTTTCTACAACCATTGGATTGAAAACAAATCGGACGGATAGGGGTAATTTGACGCGGATCGCCGTTTTCGAGCATTACCGACGACACCTTTAGCGGCGACATGGGGCAATAGCGTCGCTGGTAATGCCAAGATTTCTTGTAGTGTGTATGCAATCTTCTGGTATTTACGATAATGCATCTTATACTCACTTACAACAAAGCTTATCAAAATAAGACATATGGAATGAAAGTTTAATCTTTTTATTTTAAACGAGTTCATTTGCCTTTTTATTTCTAACATGAGAAAACTTGCTTTGCCAATATAACTCATAAGCAAGCCACATATTTGGAGCTGAAATCATGAAATATAGAAGAAAAACTATCATATTACACAATATAATGATGAAAACCATATTACCATGTTATTAGCACATAATATGAATGTGTGATCGATTTTTTATTAATTTGACATATTTAAATCAAAATATTTTAAATTTGTGCATATGATTTGGTCATACTTTTCTATCATACTCCATAATTTAAGTATGCTTTATTAAACTACATTTTTTTTTAATGATTTTCATTTTTCAAATTTGAAACCTTTAATATTTGCAACTATTTGTGTTGTAATGGGTTGTTAATGTATGTTGAAGATGTAGTGGGTAATCTAGTTCAAGTTAATGAGTTGTTAATGTATGTTGAAGATGTAGTGGGTAATCTAGTTCAAGTTACTGCATTAACCATTGTTGGGGAGGTTTTTCTTATTAAAAAAAAAAAACAAACAAAACAAACTTTAGCATTTGAAATATTCAAAGTTTCGAACTACACAACCCTATGTTCATATGTGACCTACGATCCAGTTTTGAACCACAACTAACCCATTCACTCCTAAACAATACTAGCCCACTTTAAAATCTTTAATTTGATTGATCGTGTTTTCTATTCGACTATATCTATTTATACCAATGGATCATTACCCAGAAGTAACACAACACGTAGGCCCATCACTCAAAGTAACCGTATGTAATTTGAAAAGTCAAAACCTCCGGCACGAAACCCTCCAATATCTCTCCAAAATGACTCTTCACGTTCTCACGTTCACCACCCCCACCATTCTCTCCCTCCAAAAACCTTCATCTCTTCCCCCTCCTTCACTCTCTATATATATACACCCATCGCCCTTCCTACTGGAACTCACAAACTTCCATTTGCATTATTCTGCAAGCATACACATATTACGATCACATTCAAAGTTTCTGTAAGCCTTCAAACACAAGAAAATGTCTTCTTCCTCCACTGCTCTGGCTTTCTTTTTCCTAACATGCACCATCGCCGCCGTCGCCGGTAGGCAATTCTTAGTCGGAGAGAACGTCGGCTGGCGAGTCCCGGCCATGCGCGAAACACAACTCTACGATATCTGGGCCTTAAGAAGGCATTTTTACGTCGGAGATACACTTCGTATGTTTCTTTCTCTTTTATTCCTTTTCAAATTATCAGATCAACGAAGCATGATATATATATATATATATATATATATATATATATATATATATATATAACTGCTCCTGTTTTCTTCTGAATAGGGTTTCAATACAAGAATGATTCGGTGGTTTTGACAACAGAATCTGCGTTTATGCGCTGTGATTCAAGGCAACCAATCTCTGTCTTCAACGATGGGAATACAGTTATCAATCTTGATAAAGTGGGTAAGTTTTACTTCATTAGTGGTAAAGCAAATCGTTGTATTAAAGGGCAGAAGATGACGGTGAACGTGGAGAGTCGTAACTACCCTTATCCACCACCAGTAGTCACTCCACCTCATAGCCCTAACTATCCCATCTATCCCGCGCCGCCGTCGTCCCAGCTCCCAGGCTCCGGTAATTCTTCAGATTCCGGTCCAGAATCTACGGTTTCTATCTCAGTGATGTCTTTCATTGTTTCTGTAGTAGGTTTATGGCTTTGCATGCATCACCCATAGTTCTGGTTAACAATGGTTACTTTTTATGTTTTTGTCATGCATTACGATTTTGAATTCTTAGTTTTGATTAGTATGATAGTTTGAGTTGTTTCTTTGATTCCTTTTGTCCAACAATTTAGTTATTTGGATTGTATCTCGAATATGTTATGATTATTGAATATTAAGATTTTTTTTCAAAGTATCGTAACTATAATAGCATCAATCTTTTTATATTTAATGTACGGAGTACGAACATAAAGATGCTGTGGTACTTTTGAGATTTGATATTATTGAAACTGTCTTTTAAAAGCTATTATTGACATAAGAATGGTTTTTGGCCAGGTTTTTTTGGTATCAGTTTCTTTGATACGTAAAATATACAGTTTATAAAAAACATAACACCCATGAATCACTACAAAAATGGACCAAAAATCTATCATAGATTCTTCATAAAAGACATTGAATCTATGAAAGCAACCCCAAAGCATGATACTTGGATACTTCTTCATACATAGATTCACATAAGGTATCCATGCGCCGCACATTTCGATTATTACTTTCACATTAAAAGATATCATATTAGCCTTAAAACAATTACGTACTTTTTTTTTGTTTTTTCGAATGAGTACTTGTAAAACCACTGTACTGATAAAACTATTACAATAAACCAAAACCAATGCCTTAGTATATCATATTAAATATATTTTTGGTTTTATTTTATTACTTGTTATTGTTCCTTTATACCAAATAATATGTGTGAAATTGTATTGTCGTTGTACATATGATATGGGAAGCAAAAGAGAAGACATGAGGTTCCACAAGCCTCAAAATATGTATTGTATTGTATTGAAAATATGTTAAATAAGAACAAGACAAATAAAAAATTATTTTTCCACTGAATTATCGAACTATTGTTTCAAAAATATGTCAAAAGATGATTTGTTGCCGCGGAAGTTTAAACAACTTTTGTGATAAAATGTCCTTTTGAAGTTTAAGTTTCACCCACTATTAATATCTTACCAAAAATAGCAACGCACTTTGCATTTTTCTAATAATCTTATGGTAAAAAATACAGTACATTGCCCAAGTTACATTTATTCATCCCATCGAAATCTCGTTGAGTTGGAATTAGTGTCATTCATATTCACAAATTCTTTAACAACAAAATTAGTAAATTATAATTTTGGTCTATGTGATTTGTTTACAGTAATCAAGTCCATGCGAAATACTTTATTAAGAATGATTGTTTTGACCCTATCTCCTTCAAAAGTACACCGGGTACTAAACGCCAATTAATATTATTATTATTGTAATTATTCATAAATTTTAACATGAAAAATAATGCACCAATCTTCAAATGATCTTAAAGGGTAAACTGAACTTTAATTACTACAATCCATCTTTTGAAATCTGAGTTTATCGTATGATTTTCTTTTGGATGATCTTTGGGCTGCCCGATACTCTGACCAGCTTCCATGCAATACATGTCACCAACGAAAATGCCATGGTAGAACTTGCAATTTTTCGCCCATATTAACATATAAATGTATAAATTCACAATCACAAAAGCAAGTATTTGGTTTAAAATCATGTTACTCTAACACCGCGTTCCCGAGTTCAACTTAAGGAGAGAAAAGAAAGGAAATGAGCGGAAATGAGAGGAAAGCAATAGAGATTGATGCTTCTGAGTTTCATTTAAGGAAGGAAGTGGAAGGAAATGGAATGACCATTTTCCCTCCTAACTTTTCTTCCGATTTGGGAGGATTTGAAAAGAAAGAATAAAATGTTTAACTTTTCTTCTATTTCTCTCCAACTCGGGAGCACAAAAGACAAATTTGTTTTCCTTTCTTTTCTCTTCTTTTCTCTCCTTACTTTTTTTTCTCTTCTCTTCTTTTCTTTGCTTCAACTCGGGAGCGGGGTGTAAAGGTAAAGATGAAATGAAATGAATATGGTTCAAAACATAAAAAGCTAACACAAAAGAAATAACATTGTACTTTTAATTATGTTTATAATAGACCATCCTACTTTCATTTTTTTATGTTATAACTTATAACAATATAATTAAACAATGGTCTTATTTAATAATTTTGTGTTTCACATTAAGCAATATATCAAAGACCATAACACCACCAAAAGGAATGAAATAATAATAATAATAATAATAATAATAATAATAATAATAATAATAATAATAATAATAAATAAGTAGAAGAATTATTAGCATTTCCTATATTGGTATAAAGGTAAAGCGTTTTGTTAAAATGTAAAATCGAACCGGGTGATGGAGCAAAATCTTGGAACAAAAACAAACTTTATACCATAATACGTATACCATAAATAACACATTGAGAATAAAAGTGTATACTAACGGTTTCCAATAAATTTCAAAATCGTTAATTCTTATTAATGCAAATTATGTTTCCATGGAATCGAATTTCATATCTACAGTTATGGAAGTTGCTAAAACAGTCGAGGTTGGTATGAAAGTGGGATTCCAAGTCAGCAACAGAGCAGAGCAGCTCAAGAAAATGATTAGCAAACGGGGAGTAACAATTTTGGAATAATGAATATACTATCCAACTAACATTCGTAGGATTGGGTGTGAAATCAAAAGGAGTTGGTTAAAGGAAGCCCGTATCCAAAATCATTCATTTTTTTGTTGGATTATAGGAAACTAAATCGACTGAGGTAAAAGGATGTTTATATATATATATATATATATATATATATATATATATATATATATATATATATATATATATATATATATATATATATATATATATATATATATATATATATATATATATATATATATAGGGGTAAGCAAAAACCAAACCGCAAACCAAAAAAACCGAAAAAACCGTATAAACCGAAACCGAAATGAAAACCGATGGTGCGGTTTTGAGTTTTGCAAAAACCGAAAATACTCGATGCGGTGCGGTTTCTAGTCTTGCAAAAACCGCAAGAAAACCGAACCGCACCGCATATATATATATATATATATATATATATATATATATATATATATATATATATATATATATATATATATATATAATTAGGTTCAAATGTTTTCACTATCTATTGTGTGCATGTATGACTGATTCTGGACCAATCATTTTAGTTATTTTAAGAAACTAATTAATGCATATTAAATGCTGAAGATGGAATTAATACCTATTATATCTTCAACATGTAATATGCATTAATTATTTTCTTAAAATAACTAAAATGATTGGTCCAGAATCAGTCATACATGCACACAATAGATAATGAAAACAAAATAACCTAACCCTATATATATATATATATATATATATATATATATATATATATATATATATATATATATATTAAATGTTGATATTCGTAAGAACCAAAAACTTATGACAATTAAAATTTCTATAAATATAAATATATATCTTATCTATTAGAGGATGATTGTATATTTTTAAACATACATTCAGTGGTATTTATAATAACAAATAATGTTTATGACATTTTTTTAATATTTAAATATAAAGAGTACTAGTGATATAGTATCATTTTTATGAATACATTAATTGATATTATCGTATGTACTTGTGAAACAAACAATATATTAAATTCATATTATATTCAGGCATTAGAACATGTTGGAAGAGTGGTTATGTAATTTGATTTCAAACCAAAAGGTGATGATGTCGGTTTATCTCCAATAAATGATTAACACTCTTCATCTGAGTCAAAGTAACTCGTTGAGTTACTTAAGTTTTAGTAAAAAGGCAAAAAAAAAAAAAACTGCAAAAACCAAACCTCATAAAACTGAATGGTGCGGTTTCTAAATTTCAAAAAACCGAAGTTGCGGTTTTTGGTTCGGTTTTAGCTGAAAACCGCACCAAACCGCACCATGCTCAAGTTGTTGACCCTTTGGGGTCATCAGGTGGAATTGCTTCCCTATAGGATCCTTCCCTTTTTGAAGCATATGAAACAATTACAGGTGTTGGATTTTTAGCTATGGTAAGTAGATCAGGCTAAAGAAAGAATGTTGTTTTATTAATGTATATGCTCCGAATGACCCAAATTAGAAAAAGATCCTTTGGAACAACCTCTTTGATCTTATTAATTCGGACATGGATTGTTATTGGTTTGTTTTTGGGGACTTCAATGCAGTTCGTGTCCCAAAAGAAAGTATGGGCTCGGTCTTCTGCCCAAGCATTGCATTTAATTTCAATAAATTCATCCATTCCTTGGGTCTGATAGAAATTAAAATGGGTGGTTGCAGATTTACTTACATGAGCCTTCAGGTGAGAAGCATAGCAAACTTGATATGTATCTAGTCTCTACAAATGTAATTGATACCTAGCCACAACTAAATGTCCTCGCCCTACCCACGGTACATTCGGATCATTGTGCTATTATCCTATCCTCTAATTACCTCGACTTTGGACCACATCTTTTTCGGTTTTTTAATTTATGGTTGAAAGAGCCTGACTTTGAAGTTGTATTAAAAAGAGGGTGGACTTCTTGCCATGATCCTGACTGTTGTTTACGTATCTTTCCCTCTCTCTTGTGGCTGGAAAACTAAAGAACTTGATGGAATATATCAAATATTGGAGGAAAGGAATAATTGAGAGGAACCGAAAGAATGTGACTGAGTTTACAAATAAAATCAATTCTATAGATATCCAAGATGAAAAAGATCTAATCAATGATGAACAAAGGATGAGCCATCAAAATGCTTATCAAGAGATCATGAAGATTGAATGTTTGCATATTGAAGACCTAAAACAAAAGTCCAGAATCAGATGGGCCTTAGATTGGGATGAAAATAGCAGTTGTTTTCATGGGTTGATTAATAAGAATCACATGTCACAAAGGATAAATAGGCTTAAGTACAATGGGATTTGGATTAATGATCCCGAGGCGATTAAAGAGGTAATGGTGAAGCATTTCTCTGGTAGATTTGTTGAACTAATCAAATCAAGACCAAAATTCATTTGTCCTAGTTTCAAGAAGTTACCATCCCATATGGCTGCATTTTTAGAGGAACAATCATGCTTGATGAAATAAAATCAGTTATCTGGGCTTTTGGTTCTGATAGGGCATCGGGCTCGGATGGCTTCCCCTTCACCCTATTAAAGAAACATTAGGAGGTGATAGGAGGTTATTTTTACTTTTGAGTTAAACACTTTGATGCAACATGGAAGATCGATAAGGGATGTAATTCCTCCTTTATTACTCTTGTTCCCAAGGTCCAGGACCCAATCATGATTAATGACTTCCGTCCCATCAGTTTTATAGGATGATTATATAAAACGATCGCAAAGGTCTTGTCAGAGCGGTTAAAGAAGGTGGTTCATTTAGTGGTAAGCCCAGTTCAAACTGCGTTTATCAAAAACAAAAATATACTCGACGACCCTCTTATACTAAATGAGGTAATCTCTTGGTTCAAGAAAACTAAGAGGGAGGAATTTACATTTAAGGTCGACTTCGAGGAGGCATCTAATAGCCTTAGTTAGGAGTATCTAGACTCAATGTTGCAACAAATGGAGTGTGGGATTAAATTCAGAAGGTGGATTCTAGGATGCCTTTCTTCTGCAAGAGTTTCAGTGCTCAAAAATAGATCTACAACACTAGAATTTGGCATGGAACGAGGGGTTAGACAGGGGGCCCTTATCTCCATTCCTATTTATCATTGCAACCAAGGGACTTCATATGGAGATGGAAATGGCAAAAGAAAAGGGTATATTTCATGGCATTAAATTACCCCGAGACGGTCTAGATATATCACATCTTCAATATGCAGACGATATGATTTTTATAGGTTCTTGCTCAATCGAGAATGCAAAGAACTTGATTAAAATCCTAAGATGCTTCGAATTATCTTTAAGACTCAAGGTGAACATGTCTAAAAGCAAGATTTTTGGTTTTGGTTTTCAAAGCTGCGATTTGAATTTGGTGGCTCGAAGCTTCAATTGTTTTGTCGGTTCACTTCCCTTTATCTATCTAGGACTTCAAGTGGGGGAATCTATGATAAGAACTACACATTGGAATCCGATTGGCAAAAAATTTCAAGCGGATTTATCAAAGTGGAAAGCAAACCCTTTGTCGTTCAGTGGTCGACTAACGCTATGCATATCCGTTTTAAGCAGTCTTGTTTCTTTCTACTTATCCTTATTTAAAGCTCTAGTTAAAGTTATTAAGAGTATTGAGAAAATCAGAATGAGATTCTTTCGCGGGGGTGATATGGTTTCGAGGAAGATGGTATGGATTGCTTGGGAAAAAGCGCTTGCAGCTAAAGACAAAGGAGGTCTTGGGATTGGCAGTCTAAAGGTGCAAAACATAGCTTTAATGAGAAAGTGGTGATGGAGATTTAAGAACTCAAATAATAGTATATGGTTTGAGGTGATTAAATCCATTTATGGTCATAATGGTGGTTTTCATAGACCCTCAGTAGCAAAGAGAAGGAGCGGTTGCTGGGGATCAATAGTCAATATCCCTAAAGCCTTGGAAAAAGAAAATATGCCATTTTTAGAACATTTGAAGCTGATATCCATCACTGATGGTTTAATTAGATGGGGTTGGTCACTAGATCCATCTGGGATTTATATTGTTTCCTCTCTCAAAAAAATTATAGATAACCCAACAATTCCTCAAAATGATGGAAAATGGTCTTGGAATCCATTAATCCCTAGGAAACTCAATATTTTAGCCTGGTGGATATGTCATGGCAAACTCACAACCATGGCTAATTTATCTAAATTTGGTATCAGTCACTCTAATGTATGAAGGTCCTGTAATGATAACCTAAAAACCGAGGACCATATTTTTGTGGAATGTCCAATCTCAAAAGTTGTTTGGCAAAAGGTATGCAAATGGTGGAGACTATTCGACTGCTCTTTCAACTCGGCCTGTGATCTGCTAGATTGTAAAGCGAAATTGGAAGGTCATAAAAGGTTATCCAAAATTCATGAAGCTATAATGTTGGTGTATTTATGGGTAATTTGGAATTACATAAACCTCATAGCTCATGCTCCAAGTCCATGTTCAAAAACACATTCGAAGTTGGCTTTTGAAGTAAAAACATTGGCTCATTTATGGACCAACGCATGAAATCAAAATGGACAAAAATTTAGTTGGCTAGAGTAGTGTTGTGACCCAATTCTAGAATGTTATTGCAAGATTTGAGTAGTCATTTTTCTTAGCTGTTGTTTTGTTTTGTTTTGTCCATTTCACTCTTTTTATGTTATCTGTACCTCCAGCTCCTAGCTAGTTTCTTCGGTTTAATTTTATTGCCATCTTTACATTCAAAAAAACATACAAACTATTTTCATTTTCTATTTATAGAAAGACGCCCATTTAAACATAGGGAGTGAAATTGTGAGCTTTGGTTTGAACATTTTATTTTACAATATATATATATATATATATATATATATATATACATAGAGAGAGAGAGAGAAAGAAAGAGAAAGAGAGAGAGAGAGAGAGAGAGAGAGCTAGGTTCATATATAAACCTTATGTATTATGTGAATGGATGACTAATTTTTGATGAATCGTTCGATAAAGGGTAATTTTGTAATTTTTGTTACTTAAATTAATTCTAATCTAATTCGTAAAATTATGGTACGTATCGATTATTGCCTTTAATTAAGGTCTCTAAATCCCACACGACAGCCAAAACCTCTCATCACCCATCACAATTTTCGGGGTAACACATAAAGTCGTCATGTATCCAATCCTAGTCAGACATAACCATCGATGAACCAACATAGAACCTTATTGAGCCACCACCACTGAATCATCGATGCATCATACAACGGTCGCTGAGCCGAAGCTAAGAAAGTGCTACATCGATCTAATCTAAGAAAACTAATAAAAGTCAATTCTTTTTGTTATTTTCTCATAATTCATTTTCTTTTTCAGTGATGCATTTGGTAAAGACAATGTTGGTCATCTGGAGATTCTACCATGAACAGGGATGCTCAGGTTCTAATTATGACAACTAAAACATGTTATATCAGAGGTAAATTCTTCATACATTTCATCTACTCTTAATATTTGGTGTATATAATGTCCTTTATTATCTCTCAATTTACTACTAATATTTGGTTCTAATTATAACCACCCATGATTCCAAACCTGCTTATAGCTTCTTATTGTTTTTAAGGAAATTGAAGTAACATACGGTTGGCATTAATTCTAATCATTCTTATCATTCTCACATTAGTTTTATGAACATAGATTGATAAGAATGAATGAAATGTAATAAACATTCTCAAAAAATTACATTCTCGATAATTTATGGCAATCTCAAAAACATTCTCGCTAATGTTGATATTCTATAATATGGTTGCATCCATATTTATCATTCTTAAATTAATCTTATGAACTATATGCATCAAGTATATGGTGTGAGGATGTATAAGAAAACTAAAGCTATATGAGAATGTACACTCTCAGAGAATATAGAAGAAAAAAATAAGATATTAGATTGCAGGATGTACATCATGTACATTCTGCGAGAATCAAGAATAAAATTTTAGAATTTGACATACAAATGTGATTTGCAGGACTATAACACTATAAAATATTTATACAACTAAATAATTCTTCAAGAACCAAAAAATTCTTCATGAATTATGACATAATAAAAAGAAAAGATATGATATCATATGTAGGAATGTACATCAAGTATAATCTGCGATAATGAAGAAGAAAAAACCAGAACTTGACATGAAAGTGTAATTTATAAGTATGTAATATTACACATATTTTTATACACTTGAATAAATTTTTAAGAATTTAAACATTTTTTAAAAAACCTTGAAGAATTATATCCTTTTTTTCAGAATGCTTGAAGAGTGCAATATTAATTTTTTTTTATAGAATTAAGCCCTTTGAAGAAACCTTTATCCCTCTACTCTCCAACTCTTTCTTATTATCATGTTTTAACATTAACAAGAACTCGATATGACTTTAGTGAACAATGGTTATGGAGAGGATATGGTGGTGGTGTACTATTATGAAAATGTGATGATAAAGGTTGTCTTTTGGCAATGGTTTTGATTAGTAAATTAAAGAAGACATGGAGATGATGCATATTCTTAAAGATTTTAGTATAGAAGGTTGTGTATATTTTTTTAACATATTATATAAATTATTGTTTTATGTTTTAAAAATTGTTGTTTTATGCTATTAGAATGTTTCTTATTGTTTTGGTATATATTTTTGATTATATAGCAATACATGTTTCTCAAAGAATGATATGTTTGTGTGTAGTCTTTAAGAATATTCTATTTTTAGTGCAAATTGTGATTATTGATGCAGTAATGATAATGTTTAATTTCAAAATAATCTCTTAAAATAACTCGTATTCTTTAAGAATGAACTCGTATTCAATAAGAATGAACTCGTATTCTTAAAGAACAAACTCATATTTTCTCCTCTGTGTATTGGGAGAATCCTTTAATTCTCCAGTATGATACGTATATTGTCGTTTCTTAGATATATAAGAATTATTGTTTATTTTGAAAACTAAATATATATTTGAATTAAAATAATTGTGTTCTCCTTAATTTTCTCAAATTTCTTACTAAGAATTAATCAAAATATCAATTATGCCCTTATAATTATTATTTCTCATTTTTTTTATTAAAAGGAAATGTTTGTGTATATTGTGTTCCATTTGTAACTATTGTATACCATACAATCTTAGTTATACACAAATCTAATCTAATGGTCCAAAACTTGTCATACACTTACATAATATATACAATTCACATTTGATCCTAACCATAATATATATAATTCACACACACACACACACACACACACACACACATATATATATATATATATATATATATATATATATATATACGAATTATTGTTTATTTTGAAAACAAAATATATTTTTGAATTAAAATAATCGTGTTCTCCTTAATTTTCTCAACTTTGTAACAACCCGATTTTTACAGAATTTTTTTCAGTTATTTATTCAAAAATACCAACCACAAATGTTTCCAAAATCTCATTACTTAATCATAGTGTTTCCAAAAATTAGAATATCAAAAACTAAATGTGAAAATACTGGAGAATGCATGCTACGCCATCAACCTGGGCCTTACCCTTAGGATCAGAAGTATCTGAAACAACCAACAAATTGTAAGCATAAGCTTAGTGAGATTCCCAAAATAAACGAAACACATAATCACATAATGCCATGTAAACATACATATAAGCTTTCCATGGACTCCCTCCATGGTCTTCATATGGAATGTCATGGGCTAACCCAATGTTCTTGTATCCCCGAGCCATGGGCTCGCCCCATGGTCTTGCCAAATGCCATGGGATCCCCCCATGGTCTTGCCATATGCCATGGGATCCCCCCATGGTCTTCACTTCAATCCATACATAGATAGCAAACCATTACTTATCACATAATAACAAAATCATATCAAGTAATGGGTTGGACTTGGTTCCTTCGACCCATGAGTGTAGTGAGAAGACTCACCTCAGTCGGCTGAACACGAAAGTTGCTCATCTAACAGTCCAAAACCACACACTGAACAATAATACAATTATTCCTAAATTAGGATTATAACACAATCTAATCAAAGAGTCCAAACACCTAAGCCCAAATCCTTCCATAATGGCCCAAGATTCTACCATTTGCTAATGGGCCTAAGGTTCATGAAAAAATCTATTAATGGCCCACATGGCCCAACAAGGCCCGAATAATACAACTATAGCCCAACTAAAAATATCAGCCGACAACTCTTAAACAGGACCATGCCCAACACTGACTAAATCCCACTAAACCTATAAGCCCATACAAAACCCAAAGTCCAACCGGAGTGCGTACGCCTTGCGTACCACTCCATTACGTTTAGCGTACTGACTATACAGCTATACGTGCAATGTACATCCTTTCCATTAAGACATCATTTGAGACCTCTAACTTATGCATGGAGTCCAAACCACCTTCAAGATGGCACCTTTATACATCTAACCAGTTCAAGGAGCTCAGATCTAGCTACTCTAGTATCTATAGTTGCTCAACTCACAAGAAAAGGTCCAAAAGCCAAAAAGGGATCCATAACAAAAACCCTAACTCAAACTAATGAAAGAGATAAGAAGATTTTGAATTTATACCTCCAGAAGTTCCTCAAGATGATCTAGATGCAGTATCTAGAAGCTCAATGGCACCCAAAGCTTGATCACCACCTTCTCCTTCTTGGATGTTCTCTAAAATGGTCACCAACAAACTTTCAAAGCTCAAGAATCACTCTCACAAGGAAATCTGAGGTTAGGGACGAAATGAGGCTATAGAGGCTGGTTAGGGTTTAGTCCCCATGACTTAAGGATGCTTAGATAGGTGAAAAGTCAAGAAATTCGGGTTTTATCCATCAGCTACGTACGCCCATCGTACCCTTTGGTATGTCCAGCGTACGTGCCAACCTTCCGCGATCATCCATCCTTAGTACGCTAAGCATACTCCTTGAGCACCCTCATCGTAAGAAGGGACCATTATCCAATAATTTTCATTTCAAGGGTATAAAGGGTAATTACCTGATTTGGAGTGTTACACACTTCCTTACTAGGAGTTAATCAAAATATCAATTATACCCTTATAATTATTATTTCTAATTTTCTTTTATTAAAAGGAAATGTTTGTGTATATTGTGTTCCATTGTAACTATTGTATACCACACAATCTTAGTTATACACAAATCTAATCTAATAAATACACATGACACCTGAATCCATATTTCCATAAACGAATTATAGAGAAAAGTTACATCTATGAATCTATTCAAGTACAACTCGAGGGGCTCAATGTAATCTTCCAACTCTAAATGATGGATCAGAAGCACTTTACCACCTGAAGCGTTGGAAAATTCTCTTCTAGATCGTGAAAACGTCCAACTTTAGTACACCCTCGATTTCGTGAGGAATAACTTACCACCTAAAACATTAAAAATTTGGTCGTAACCATGATCAACCGTACGTCAGTACCTCATGCTTTAAAGTTGTACAATTCTAACATGGGCCATTCGTTTTCCTGCTTCTTCCGACACATACCCTTGGGTGATAAACTTTAGTTCATTCAAAGCATAAGTGTCATTGAACTCTCCCCTGTCATCAAAGATATGGAGTTGATTTTATAAAAATTAGTACTGTTATGTAGCCCGTGACAATGAGAAGCTTTTGGGGGAAATCGGAGTTTGGGAGGTCGTCAAGTAACAATCATAAGATAAGAGATTTCCCCATTCCTCTTACATATATGTTAGATGCCATTTTATGCATCTTATAGGGTAGTCTTGTTATCATTTTAGTACCATATTTTGTACATTTTCATATCATTTATTTAAAAAATGTTCAGCTCATGTATTTCGTTAGAATTACCGTACTACTCATGTTTTTATGTCAATTTCAGATAGTTTGAGTGGAACAGTGCTTTGGGAGCAGTTGGATGCACATTTGGAGCTTAAAATGGAGCTTGGAACTTGTGGAGTATGTTTTGGATGATTGGAAGATGCTTTGGTCAAGAAACATTTGATTGAATTGATCACACGAAGATAGAATATGCAATCTAAAGTTAAAGGATGTTGCTGGCAGCTTTGACCCCCTTGTTAGTATTTTGACCATATCTCAAGAACCTTAAATCCGATTGACGTGATTCAAAATGATATGAAAAGTAGACAAAATTTCGGACGTCTTAGGCATAACATGCAATCGCAGGTTTCCTTCATGAGATCACATGGGGCCTTTTTGCGATCGCAGGTTAGGTTGCAACTTGTCTTAGAGGTTCTTTTGTACCCAAAATTCATCCGGGAGTGAAAACTCAATAGCTGCGATCGGAGGTTGTGTACATGCGATCGCAGGTTGGCCAAAAAGTGTCAAAATAGCATCTTACTTCATTAAAAAGGCACGAGACTCGTTTACTTGAAAACCTGCGATCGCAGGTTGTGCACATGCGATTGCAGGTGCACCATTTTTACTGTAGGACGTATAAAAAGACCCTGATAGCATTCCAGTAAACTAAGTTGGCGATTTCATAGGTTCCAGACGACAAAAATATGATTTTGGAGGCGTTTCTTCCCCAATTTCAACGATTTCTGAAGATCTGAAGACTGTGGATCATCTCCTTCAATTAGATTAGTAAGATTAGTTGTTTGATGTCTATTTTTATTTGTTTTCATCGTATTTTAGACATGTATGGCTAAACCCTAGTTTTCAGTTCTGCAAAGACAAGTAATTTTCATGTGATTGATCATTAGATCTGGTTTTTGATTTGTGTTTCTATCTCGATTCTTCAGTTTTGTTCTTAATGAATGTTGATTTTGATTCTTGTTAGTTTGATCACCTAGCTAGGGTTTTATCATTCCAGTTAATCAGTTAATAGAATCTGTAATTGTTCTTATCAACTGGTAAAAGTAACAAGTATCATATTGGTTCCGTGTTGGGATTTAACTCTGGTACAAAGTGTAAAAATCATATCTTTACGCTTTCGAGCCTGTGAGAAGTATTGAATATTGCGGGGAATTTTACATAGATTATAATGCAACTTTTCTGATCTTAATTAAGAGCTTGTTTGATTAGAGAGTAAAAAGTTAGGGTTAATTGAAGAGCTTGTTTTAGTTAACTAAATAAGGTAAAAGAGAAATTATTGGAGCTTGTTAGTTTTTGTCAGCACCAGCTTAGATAGAACTCATCTCAAATAACCAGGTCAATCTTGATTGCATGATTAGGAAAGTTACAGCAAAGCTGAAACCATCTTTATTATTGATTTTAATTTATTTTCACTGCATTTTTAGTTTTTAGTTTTTAGTTAAAACTCCCTTCTATAATTTTTGTTTCTTGACTAGATTGTGCCTGATGCAAAAAGGCATTGACCATTAGGCTGTGTCCCTGAGGATTCGACCCTGCTTCCCTGTGCTATATTTTTAGTGCAGCAGCAGTGATAAATTTATTTGTTTAATACGTGCGCGACAGCGTGTTAACAAATTGGCGTCGTTGCCGGGGACACGGTACTGCTAATTGTTTTGTGCCAAAATCTTTACATACAGGTAATCTAGTCTTCAGGCATGGTCGAGCCAAGGACCTTAAAAAAGGGCGGCTTTCCGGGAGGCAACCCGATGAGTAGTTTTTAATTTTTATGTTTTCAATAAAGAGATGTTCGCAGTCCCAAGCAAACATGGGGAGATCAGAGGATCTTCAAAGTCGCTGAATTTCTGATTTTTCGCCGTCAAAATCAGATTTCCACCAACTTAACAGGTACATTCTTTCCTAGCTGCAATTTTTTTTTATTTTCTTTATTGAGCTGTTCATTTCTCTCTATGCATTGAGAACAATGCATCATTTTAAGCTTGGGGAGGGGATTAGTGTAAAATTTTTGCATTTTTTTAAATTTTAAATTTTCAGTTTTTCTTTAAAAAATTTCAAATATTATTTTGCTTTTTTCATTTTACTTTTCATTGCATTTGCATATAAAAAAAAATCAAAAATGTCCAAAAAATATTATATTTTCCCGCATTCATAAATAAGTGAGCAAAAACCCCAAAAAGATTTTATTTCTAGTTACCGAAAATAACAATCTCATTACAATCAATTATAATTAGTATCATAAAGTGCTTTAAATGTTTTCAATATGAACCAACATATGAGTCAGATAATTTTTACAATGAAAGTGCGGGATGGAAAAATGAACAGTTTTTTGAAAATAATGTCCTTGAATGCCTTAAAAAGAACCTAGATTGAATAACACTTATCATTCCTTGAAGTACTGAACCCTATAGTTTCTACGCCTTTTGAGGTTGAGAGGGAACTCTTGTTATACCCACAGTTTCTTATCATTTTTTGAAGTATTGAAGATATGGTGGGCCTCAAAGTAAAATCCGCGCCCAATCAATATATATGTTAGAAATGGTACATCAAGAAACTTGAAGAAATCTGCAATTCAAAGTCAAATCCAAGTAAAGTTCAAGTCGAAATCAAGAAACAAGCAAGTTAAATCTAAAGAGTTGATCAAGACAAAGTAGATGTGTGGTATAATGATATTGATCCCTCGATAGTAGAATCATATGGGTAGGCTTGGATTGTCTGTCCATAATAGAGCTTACCGCGTTTACTAGACGAGTTCGGAAAAAAAGGAGGGGTTGGTCAAGCTAAGTTTTTATAAACGAATTTTTGTGAAATTATTTTTAAAAATACATTAGTTTCACAAATTTAATTCGGCACAAAAATTATTTGCTCAAGCTTGGTTTAACTTATCAAATATGAAATTCAAATCGTTAATATAAAGTATTGAGACTGTTATCTAGGTAGTGATTTCATTGGAACTTCCTCATTGTGAAACCTGACCATGTGAACAAAAAAAGAGTGAAGTACTTTAGTTTAAGTTTTTCCTTTTTTTTATTTAAAGTTCTTTTTAAGTTATCTACATCTTTCCATTTGTTTATAATGTTTTATCTTTTTTTCTTACTTGAGGGCAAGTAAGGTTTAAGCTTGGGGATATTTGTTAGATGCCATTTTATAAATCTTATAGGGTAGCTTTGTTATCAATTTAGGACCATATTTTGTACATTTGCATGTCATTTATTTAAACAATGTTCAGCTCGTGTATTTCGTTAGAATTGCCATACTAATGTTTTTATGTCAATTTTAGATAGTTTGAGTGGAGCAGTGCTTTAGGAGCAGTTGGATGCGCATTTGGATGCGCATTTGGAGTTTAAAATGGAGCTTGGAACTTATGGAGTATGTTGTGGAATGATTGGAAGATGCTTTGGTCAAGAACCATTCGATCGAATTGATCACACGAAGATTGAATATGCAATCTAAAGTTAAAGGATATTGTTGGCAGCTTTGACCCCCTATCAGTATTTTGAACATATCACGAGAACCGTAACTCCGATTGACACGATTCAAAATGATCTGAAAAGTAGACGAAATTTAGGACGTCTTATGCACAACATGCGATTGCAGGTTGCCTTCATGCGATCGCATGGGGCCTTTTTGCGATCGCAGGTTAGGTCGCAACTTGTCTTCGAGGTTCTTTTGTGCCCAAAATTCATCATGGAGTGAAAACTCAAGAGCTGCGATCGCAGGTTGTGTACATGCGATCGCAGGTTGGCCAAAAAGTGTCAAAATAACATCCTACTTCATTAAAAGGGCACGAGACGACCTGCGATCGCAGGTTGTGCACATGCGATCGCATGTGCGCCCTTTTTGCTGCTGGAAGTATAAAAAGACCCTGATAGCATTCCAGTAACCTAAGTTGGCGATTTCAGAGTTTCCAGACGACAAAAATACGATTTTGTAGGCGTTTCTTCCCCAATTTCAACGATTTCTGAAGATTTGAAGACTCTGGATCATCTCCTTCAATTATATTAGTAAGATTAGTTGTTTTATGTCTATTTTTATTTGTTTTCATCGTATTTTAGTCATGTATGGCTAAACCCTAGTTTTCAGTTCTGAAAAGACATGTACTTTTCATGTGATTGATCATTAGATCTGATTTTTGATTTGTGTTTCTTTCTAGATTCTTCAGTTTTGTTCTTAATGAATGTTTGATTTTGATTCTTGTTAGTTTGATCTCCTAGCTAGGGTTTTATCATTCCAGTTAATCAGTTAATAGAATCCGTAATTGTTCTTATCAACTGTTAAAGGTAACAAGTATCAGATTGGTCCCATGTTGGGATTTAACTCTGGTATAAACTGTAAAAATCATATCTTTATGCTTCCGAGCCTGTGAGAAGTATTGGATATTGCTGGGAATTTTACGTAGATTATAATGCAACTTTTCTGATCTTAATTAAGAGCTTGTTTGATTAGACAGTAAAAAGTTAGGGTTAATTGAAAAGCTTGTTTCAGTTAACTAAATAAGGTAAAAGAGAAATTACTAGAGCTTGTTAGTTTTTCTCAGTACCAGCTTAGATAGAACGTATCTCAAATAACCAGGTCAATGTTGATTGCATGATTAGGAAAGTTACAGCAGAGCTGAAACCATCTTTATTATTGATGTTAGTTTAATTTAATATCACTACATTTTTAGTTTTTAGTTTTTAGTTAAAATTCCCTTCTATAATTTCTGTTTCTTGACTAGATTGTGCGTGATGCAAAAAGGCATTGAACATTAGGCTGTGTCCCTGAGGATTCGACCCTGCTTCCCTGTGCTATATTTTTAGTCCAACCATCAGTGATAAATTTATTTGTTTAATACGGCGCGACAGTGTGTTAACAAATTGGCGCCGTTGCCGGGGACACAGTACTGCTAATTGTTTTGTGCCAAAATCTTTACATACAGGTAATCTAGTCTTCAGGCATCGTCGAGCCAACGAGCTTAAAAAAGGGCGGTTTTCCGGGAGGCAACCCGATGAGTAGTTTTTAATTTTTATGTTTTCAATAAATAGATGGTCGCAGTCCCAAGCAAGCATGGAGACATCAGAGGATCTTCAAAGTCGCTGAATTTCTGATTTTTCGCCGTCAAAATTAGATTACCACCAACTTATTAGGTACATTCTTTTCTGACTGCAAAAAAAAAATTATTTTCTTTATTGAGTTGTTCATTCCTCTCTGAGCATTGAGGACAATGCATCATTTTAAGCTTAGGGAGGGGATTAGTGTATAAAATTTGCATTTTTTTTTTCAATTTTAAAATTTCAGTTTTTCTTTAAAAAATTTCAAATTTTATTTTTCTTTTTGCATTGCATTTGCATATAAAAAAAAATCAAAAAAGTCCAAAAAATATTATATTTTCCCGCATTCATAAATAAGTGAACAAAAACCCCAAAAAGATTATATTTCTAGTAATCTTTTATTTTCTACATATCAAAATCTTAAAAAATTAAAAATTACATGAGATGAGGATATCATTTTACATTCGATAACTCTGTTAAGATGAAGTGTGATAGTTACCGAAAATAACAGTCTCGTTACAATTAATTATAATTAGTATCATAAAGTGCTTTAAATGTTTTCAATATGAACCAACATATGAGTCAGATAATTTTCACAATGAAAGTGTGGGATGGAAAAATGAATAGTTTTTTGAAATTAATTTCCTTGAATGCCTTAAAAAGAACCTAGATTGAATAACCTTTATCATTCCTTGAAGTACAGAACCCTATAGTTTCTACGCCTTTTGAGGTTCGAAGGGAACTCTTGTTATGCCCACAATTTATTATCATTTTTTAAATTATTGAAGATACGGTGGGCCTCAAAGTAAAATCCGAGCCCAGTCAATATATATGTTAGAAATGGTACATCAAGAAACCTGAAGAAATCTGCAATTCAAAGTCAAATCCAAGTAAAGTTCAAGTCGAAATCAAGAAACAAGCAAGTTAAGTCTAAAGAGTTGATCAAGACAAAGTAGATGTGTGGTATAATGAGATTGATCCCTCGATAGTGGAATCATATGGGTAGGCTTGGATTGTCTGTCCATAATGGAGCTTACCGCGTTTACTAGATGAGTTCGGAAAAAAAAGGAGGGTTGGTCAAGCTAAGTTTTTATAAACGAATTTTTGTCAAAATTATTTTTAAAAATACATTAGTTTCACAAATTTAATTCGGCATAAAAATTATTTGCTCAAGCTTGGTTTAACTTATCAAATATGAAGTTTGAATCGTTAATATAAAGTATTAAGACTGTTATCTAGGTAGTGATTTCATTGGAGCTTCCCCGTTGTGAAATCTGACCATGTGAAAAAAAAAGAGTGGAGTACTTTAGTTTAAGTTTTTCCTTTTTTTATTTTAAATTCTTTTTAGGTTATCTACATCTTTCCATTTGTTTATAATGTTTTATCTTTTTTTCTTACTTGAGGGCAAGTAAGGTTTAAGCTTGGAGAGATTTGTTAGATGCCATTTTATAAATCTTATAGGGTAGTTTTTGTTATCATTTTAGGACCATATTTTGTACATTTGCATGTCATTTATTTAAACACTGTTCAACTCATGTATTTCGTTAGAATTGTCGTACTACTCATGATTTTATGTCAATTTTAGATAGTTTGAGTGGAGCAGTGCTTTGGGAGCAGTTGGATGCGCATTTGGAGTTTAAAATGGAGCTTGGAACTTATGGAGTATGTTTTATAATGATTGTAAGATGCTTTGGTCAAGAAAAATTCGATCGAATTGATCACACGAAGATAGAATATGCAATCTAAAGTTAAAGGATGTTGTTGGCAGCTTTGACCCCCTGTCAGTATTTTGACCATATCTCGAGAACCGTAACTCCGATTGACACGATTCATAATGATCTAAAAAGTAGACGAAATTTCAGACGTCTTAGGCACAACATGCTATCGCAGGTTGCCTTCATGCGATCACATGGGGACTTTTTGCGATCGCAGGTTAGGTCGCAACTTGTCTTCGAGGTTCTTTTGTGCCCAAAATTCATTCATCCGGGAGTGAAAACTCAATACCTGTGATCACAGGTTGTGTACATGCGATCGCAGGTTGGCCAAAAAGTGTCAAAATAGCATCCTACTTCATTAAAAAGGCACGAGACGCGTTTACTTTAAAACCTGCGATCGCAGGTTGTGCACATGCGATCGCATGTGCGCCCTTTTTGCTTTTGGACGTATAAAAAACCCTGATAGCATTCCAGTAACCTAAGTTGGCGGTTGCGGAGGTTCCAGACGACAAAAATACGATTTTGGAGGCGTTTCTTCCCCAATTTCAATGATGTCAGAAGATCTGAAGACTGTGGATCATCACCTTCAATTAGATTAGTAAGATTACTTGTTTGATGTCTATTTTTATTTGTTTTCATCGTATTTTAGCCATGTATGGCTAAACCCTAGTTTTCAGTTCTGCAAAGACAAGTACTTTTCATGTGATTGATCATTAGATCTGGTTTTTGATTTGTGTTTCTATCTAGATTCTTCAGTTTTGTTCTTAATGAATGTTTGATTTTGATTCTTGTTAGTTTGATCACCTAGCTAGGGTTTTATCATTCCAGTTAATCAGTTAATAGAATTCGTAATTGTTCTTATCAACTGTTAAAAGTAACAAGTATCAGATTGGTTCCGTGTTAGGATTTAACTCTGGTATAAACTGTAAAAATCATATATTTATGCTTCCGAGCCTGTGAGAAGTATTAGATATTGCGGGGAATTTTACATAGAGTATAATGCAACTTTTCTAATCTTAATTAAGAGCCTGTTTTATTATACAGTAAAAAGTTAGGGTTAATTGAAGAGCTTGTTTTAGTTAACTAAATAACGTAAAAGAGAAATTACTAGAGCTTGTTAGTTTTTCTCAGTATCAGCTTAGATAGAACTCATCTTAAATAACCAGGTCAATCTTGATTGCATGATTAGGAAAGTTACAGCAGAGCTGAAACCATCTTTATTATTGATTTTAGTTTAATTTAATATCACTACATTTTTAGTTTTTAGTTTTTAGTTAAAACTCCCTTCTATAATTTTTGTTTCTTAACTAGATTGTGTATGATGCAAAAATGCATTGACCATTAGGATGTGTCCCTAAGGATTCGACTCTGCTTCCCTGTGCTATATTTTTAGTGCAACCAGCAGTGATAAATTTATTTGTTTAATACGTGCGCGACAGCATGTTAACAAATTGACACCGTTGTCGGGGATACGGTACTGCTAATTGTTTTGTGCCAAAATCTTTACATAAAGGTAATCTAGTCTTCAGGCATGGTCGAGCCAACGACCTTAAAAAAGGGTGGCTTTCCGGCAGGCAACCCAATGAGTAGTTTTTTTATTTTTATGCTTTCAATAAAGAGATGGTCGCAGTCCCAAGCAAGAATGCGGAAATCAGAGGATCTTCAAAGTCGCTGAATTTTTGATTTTTCATCGTCAAAATCAGATTTCCACCAACTTATAAGGTACATTCTTTCCTGGCTGCAATTTTTTTTTTATTTTCTTTATTAAACTGTTCATTCCTCTCTGAGCATTGAGAACAATACATCATTTTAAGCTTGGGGAGGGGATTAGTGTAAAAATTTGCATTTTTTTTCAATTTTAAAATTTCTATTTTCTTTAAAAAAATTTCAAATATTATTTTTCTTTTTACATTTTATTTTGCATTGCATTTGCTATAAAAAAATCAAAAAAGTTCAAAAAATAATGTATTTTCCCGCATTCATAAATAAGTGAACAAAAACCCCAAAAAGATTTTATTTCTAGTTATTTTTTATTTTCTGCATATCAAAATCTTAAAAAATTAAAATTTACATGAGATGAGAGTATCTTTTTACATTCGATAGTTCTGTTAAGATGAAGTGTGATAGTTACCGAAAATAACAATTTCATTACAATCAATTATAATTAGTATCATAAAGTGCTTTAAATGTTTTCAATATGAACCAACATGTGAGTCAGATAATTTTTACAATGAAAGTGTGGGATGGAAAAATGAACAGTTTTTTGAAAATAATTTCCTTGAATGCCTTAAAAAGAACCTAAATTGAATAACCCTTATCATTCCTTGAAGTACTGAACCCTATAGTTTCTACGCCTTTTGAGGTTGGAAGGGAACTCTTGTTATGCCCACAATTTATTATCATTTTTTGAAGTATTGAAGATATGGTGGGCCTCAAAGTAAAATCTGCGCCTAAACAATATATATGTTAGAAATGGTACATCAAGAAACCTGAAGAAATCTGCAATTCAAAGTCAAATCCAAGTAAAGTTCAAGTCGAAATCAAGAAACAAGCAAGTTAAGTCTAAAGAGTTGATCAAGACAAAGTAGATGTGTGGTATAATGAGATTGATCCATCGATAGTGGAATGATATGGGTAGGCTTGGATTGTCTGTCCATAATGGAGCTTACAACGTTTACTAGACGAGTTCGGAAAAAAAGGAGGGGTTGGTCAAGTTAAGTTTTTATAAATGAATTTTTTTGAAATTATTTTTGAAAATACATTGGTTTCACAAATTTAATTCGGCATAAAAATTATTTGCTCAAGCTTGGTTTAACTTATCAAATATGAAATTCAAATCGTTAATATAAAGTATTGAGACTGTTATCTAGGTAGTGATTTCATTGGAGCTTCCTCGTTGTGAAATCTGACCATGTGAAAAAAAAAAGAGTGGAGTACTTTAGTTTAAGTTTTTCCTATTTTTATTTTAAATTCTTTTTAGGTTATCTACATCTTTCCATTTGTTTATAATGTTTTATCTTTTTTTCTTACTTGAGGGCAAGTAAGGTTTAAGCTTGGAGAGATTTGTTAGATGTCATTTTATAAATCTTATAGGGTAGTTTTTGTTATCATTTTAGGACCATATTTTGTACATTTGCATGTCATTTATTTAAACAATGTTCAACTCATGTATTTCGTTAGAATTGTCGTACTACTCATGATTTTATGTCAATTTTAGATAGTTTGAGTGGAGCAGTGCTTTGGGAGCAGTTGGATGCGCATTTGGAGTTTAAAATGGAGCTTGGAACTTATGGAGTATGTTTTATAATGATTGTAAGATGCTTTGGTCTAGAAAAATTCAATCGAATTGATCACACGAAGATAGAATATGCAATCTAAAGTTAAAGGATGTTGTTGGCAGCTTTGACCCCCTGTCAGTATTTTGACCATATCTCGAGAACCGTAACTCCGATTGACACGATTCATAATGATCTAAAAAGTAGACGAAATTTCAGACGTCTTAGGCACAACATGCTATCGCAGGTTGCCTTCATGCGATCACATGGGGCCTTTTTGCGATCGCAGGTTAGGTTACAACTTGTCTTCGAGGTTCTTTTGTCCCAAAATTCATCCGGGAGTGAAAACTCAATACCTGTGATCGCAGGTTGGCCAAAAAGTGTCAAAATAGAATCCTACTTCATTAAAAAGGCACGAGACGCGTTTACTTTAAAACCTGCGATCGCAGGTTGTGCACATGCGATCGCATGTGCGCCCTTTTTGCTGTTGGACGTATGAAAAGACCCTGATAGCATTCCAGTAACCTAAGTTGGTGATTCCAGTGGTTCTGGAAGACAAAAATAGGATTTTGGAGGCGTTTCTTCCCCAATTTCAACGATTTCTGAAGAACCAAAGACTGTGGATCATCTCCTTCAATTAGATTAGTAAGATTAGTTGTTTGATGTCTATTTTTATTTGTTTTCATCAGATTTTAGCTATGTATGGCTAAACCCTAGTTTTCAGTTTTGCAAAGACAAGTACTTTTCATTTGATTGATCATTAGATCTTGTTTTTGATTTGTGTTTCTTTCTAGATTCTTCAGTTTTGTTCTTAATGAATGTTTGATTTTGATTCTTGTTAGTTTGATCTCATAGCTAGGGTTTTATCATTCCAGTTAATCAGTTAATAGAATCCGTAATTGTTCTTATCAATTGGTAAAGTAACAAGTATCAGATTGGTTCCGTGTTGGGATTTAAGTCTGGTATAAACTGTAAAAATCATATCTTAAACTGTAAAAATCATATCTTTATGCTTCCGAGCCTGTGAGAAGTATTGGATATTGCTGGGAATTTTACGTAGATTATAATGCAACTTTTCTGATCTTAATTAAGAGCTTGTTTGATTAGACAGTAAAAAGTTAGGGTTAATTGAAAAGCTTGTTTTGGTTAACTAAACAAGGTAAAAGAGAAATTACTAGAGCTTGTTAGTTTTTTCTCAGTACCAAGTTAGATAGAACGCATCTCAAATAACCAGGTCAATGTTGATTGCATGATTGGGAAAGTTACAGCAGAGCTGAAACCATCTTTATTATTGATTTTAGTTTAATTTAATATCACTGCATTTTTAGTTTTTAGTTTTTAGTTAAAACCCCTTTCTATAATTTTTGTTTCTTGACTAGATTGTGCCTGATGCAAAAAGGCATTGACCATTAGGCTGTGTCCCTGAGGATTTGACCATGCATCCCTATGCTATATTTTTAGTGCAACCAGTAGTGTTAAATTTATTTGTTTAATACATGTGCGACAACGTGTTAACAACATCTCTAAAATTCAACCACCATAAACACCCCTCGCCTATCACTTCTCACCGCTCACCCTCTCACACTCACTCTAAGCAGACGAGAGATACATTTTCTTAGAGAGAAATAAATGAAATGTGCAAGAAAGAGTTTCCTGAGAGAGAAAAATCTTTTAAAAGAGGGGAATGATATCCGTGCCATTCCATGCTATTTGTAACATCCCAAAAATACGGTCCGAAAATTTCTTTTAAATTATTAATAAAAACCATAATTATCAAAACATTTTATTAATAAACAAAAGTCGTTATGAAAAATCAGAGTATCATCTCAAAACATGTTCTTTTTATCAGAGTAAAACATCATAGGCTAAAACTTCTCGGTGTATGCCATGCAGTCATCCCGAGCTCTTCCCTCCGCTACCGGAAGTACTTGAAACTAAAACTGAAAACTGTAAGCACGAAGCTTAGTGAGCTCCCCAATCTACCACTTACCATACACATAAACACATATACTAGGCCCCCACCCGCTGCATCGGGACTAACCCGACATCGGACTTGCTCCAGCATCGGGCCCCGCCCGTCATCAGGCCCCGCCTGACATCAAGCCCCTCTCGGCATACATATATGTTTCTCTTAGGCCTCGCCTGTCTCTAGGCCTCGCCCGCTACACACATACCACAAAACATATAATCATGTTAATATATAAGAGACGATCTCTACGTTGTAACTACTAGACTCAAGTCCCCGCCTATCTTGGGCCCCGCCCCTACTTTACTACTAATGAGATGTGGAACCCCGTCCACTCTCAGCTAGTAATGAGATACGGGCCCTCGCCCACACTCACCTCCCTACCAGACACATAAAAGTATCACAAAGACAACAAGTATAACTAAACATGCATTCCTGCCTCGGGTACCAACCGGCATCGAACCGAAGTTCGGAACATACATATAAACCTTCCTAAGGCGTCGCTCGGCATCAGACTGAAATCCAGAACCTATAAACTGCATCGGACTAACCCCGACATCAGATCTAAATCCAGAACTACTAACATCTAAACTGGTCGGCATTGTGGTCGTAGACCCGTTCCTACAGGAGAAAACTCACCTCACAAGCTGACTGTGGAATCATACGGATAAACCTCTCGCTGCTAGCTGGCAGATCCCCGAACTGGTGATCTCTCGACTCCCCGAGCTACCATTACCCAAAATAATCAATTAGTCCAAACCAATAATTCTCCTTAGGGTAAAATGACCATTTTACCCCTAGCCCAACTTGGTCCATATCTAAGGCCCAAAACCATAATATAAAAAGGCCCAACACTAGGTAGGCTTCCCTAGCCCACTAGTGGCCCACTAATGGCCCAATTTGCTAAATTGAGCCCAATCCCTCTAATTGGCTTTACCCTAAGCCCAAACATATTCTTGGACCAAATTATCTGACTTCTGATGACCCCCTAAGGCCCAAAGGACCAAAATCCAATGCATGACCCAAATTAGAGGCCTAAAACACACCAAGCCCATATCTGATGAGTACGTTGCGCGTACCTACATGTACGCCCAGCGTACTTCTCTGTTAAGTCACTTTTCTATTAAGCACTTAATACTCTATTCCAACGGCTATAAACACAGATCCAGATCCTCTTCAACATCTTAAACAACAACGTCACTGACTTGGTGACTTTTCATGACCCTAATAAGCTCAAACTCCAAAATGGCATTCTATTCTCATACAAATGATCTTAACTCATGCATGAACCCAATAAGACATCCAAGGTGGCAACTTTTTACCTTAGGGACTCATTTAGCACTGAGAGTGGCAACTCCAGGCCTAGGAGTCGGATTTGAACCATAAATCTCTATACTTGGGACCAAAATGACTCCAAAACCACACTACACTAGATCTAAGCATATTTGAGGAAAGTTTATAGCTTTATACCTCAAGGTGATCTGGAATGGAACAACAATCTCAGATCTACGGCTTCTCCTTCGATCCACTACCTTGCTATGCTCTTTGCTTGCTTGGAAAATGGCTTCACACACTCAAAACTCTCTCTAATGACCTCCTAAGCTCCAAGAACACTCAAGGAAGGATTAGGGTTTCATGGTGGCTGTCTAAGGATGAGAGGGAGGCTGACATCTAGGGCATTATGTTCTTTATATAGTGCTTGACCCCCAAAATTAGGGTTTAGGATCTCTGAGCTTACGTTGGACGTACTCCTCCCACACCCGTGTTCGCTTTCTTCTCTACGTCGGGCGTACTCCCAACTTACGTTGGGCGTACTCCCGTGCTGGCTACCTTGCATGCATGGTCCTTTCTTGCCATCTTTCTCCATTAAGGACCAATTATGTCAATAACTTAAAAGTGTTGTAACTTCTTCATTCTAAGTGCGTTTCCGATGAACTTTATATCCTCGAAAAGGTGGCGGGGAGCCTTACGTTCCCAGCCACACCCCCAAGCCTAAAACCTTCCGAATAAGACTCGAGACCCATAAAAGACCGAATCGGTTATACCGTGGTCTGAAACCTCAACCGAATACTTCTCATAATGGGGTGTTACACTATTATTTTTTAAGCTTATACCACCAACATTATTTCTTTGAAATGACCTTAAGAACAGCAGCAAACATTTGATAAATGTTAGATACTATAATAAGAATAAGACAATTAAAAGTTTTAGTTAAATAGAATTCAGACCCAATTATGTTTTTAACATAATCAAATAATTATTTCTTTCTTCCATGAAACAAAATGTTTCACCATAATTATAGGAATTTTACTATATGACACTATGAAATATGTAACTTTATGGAAATTATCAACATTCAGGTCCTTAAAAACCGGAAAGACCATACTTATAGATTCAAAAAATCTCCTAATCTCAAAACACTTTCTATAACTATAGAGAATTGTTAAAGGATATTATTTTTTTCCCTCTAATTTTGTGTTTATTTATTTATTTATATTTAATCATTAAATAATATAAAAATATATGTGTTAACTAATATTTATTAATTAAAAATATAAAAAAAGTCTTAACTATTAATGGTGTTTCTTAACCGTTACTTAATTATTGGGAGAGGTGTTTCTTAGTAACTATAAAAGTAACTTTTTTATGTTTTAATAAAATGAAGTTTATTTAGTTATTGCCTTTCTAATTCATTTAAAGAGTATATATAACAATATAGGATGGATGATAGATGATAATGTTTTATAATCTTCTCAAACAATGGTCACACTCAATCCTCAAAATATGCTCAAATTTCAAACATAACCCAGGTTACAATGTTAACAATTCAAAATGCATCCACTAATCTATATGTATAATAATAATATTTACTTAGCATTTTGCATTACAGTCAAGATCCGTTGTAGTCTAGTTGGTTAGGATACTCGGCTCTCACCCGAGAGACCCGGGTTCAAGTCCCGGCAACGGAAACCCTTTTTTGTTGCTAGTGCCTTCAAAATGTAGCTGTTGACATATACTCTATTTGCAACCAATATTCATATTTGCAGATAGCCAAGAATTTATAGGTTTTAAAGAGTTCATTATTGTTATATAGGTACTTCTGCAATCTTCTTTTATGTTTTTTCGATATTCACACTATTATCTTACCTTAACTTGATGTTATCGACTTATTATTTTGCTTGAGAACAGTTGCTTTTTTTGGCACAATAAGGTAATGAAATAAGTGCAAAATCACTGACAATCTAATCTTAAAATTTATTTGTTTGTTAGAATTTATTTATTTATACAACTAGAAAATATCTTATATTATCCTTGCTTGGGTTTTTTTAACACTTGATCTCGAGTTTCTGCAACCTCCGTGTATGGAAGGACTGGATTCACTTTTGGTGGTAAGCAATAAGCATATTTGCATAAAACATCCATTTTTTTATAGTTACAAACTTTTAATTCATATTATGAAACTCTTTCTTGTATTAATGGTTTATTCTTCTCCATACCCAAAAACATATGGTTACTATAATGGGTAAATGATACAAAAAACACTTTTTTTATACAAAAATTCGATTTTGACACCGTGTTTTTCTTTTTGTGTCAATTTTGACACTGTGTTTTCCAATTTGTTACAATGTTGACCACTTGACTGGTTAACCAGGTTACATGATGACGTGACATGTTGACATTATTTGCTGACGTGTCAAAATTGAATTTTTTTTCTCACAAAAAACATTAAGTTTTTATTTATTTTTTCGATTTTGACACTAAGTTTAATTTTTTCTTTCAACTTTGACACTATGTTTTTTATCCCAAATCGAACATCATTTTTTCCAATTTTGTTCAATGTTGACAATTTTCTATTTGAAACCGTATAAATATTTTTTTTAATACATTTAAACTGTATAAATATGTTTTTTTTTCATTTAAAAACCATAGTTTAATTTGTATAAATACAATTTTTTTTTAACACTCAAACTATATTTTTATGTATAAATATATATTAGTTATATAAAAATTGTATTTTATATTAAATATGCAACTTTAAAATGTGTTTGGAGGTTTAGAGGCGTGTAGTCGATCAAAACTCGGATACCAAGTTTGCAACCCATCAAATTTTTACATCTTATTAGAAGCTTGTGGTTAGTTTGATTTTCATGATATAACAAATTCTTTGAATGTAAGAAAAAAAAAACCTTGTATTTAAATAAAAATGTGGTTTTAAACGAAAAAAATATATATATATTTATACGGTTTAAAATGTAATAAAAAAATACACTTATACGGTTTCAAATGGAAAATAGACAAAAATGAACAAAATTTGATAAATAATGTTCGATTGGAACTAAAAAAATATAGTGTCAAAATTGAAATAAAAAATTAAACTTAGTGTCAAAATCGAAAAAAAGTGAAACTTAGTGTTTTTTGTGGAAAAAAATTCAATTTTGACACGTCAGCATAACACGTCACCAAAACTGACACGTCATCATGCCACGTCAGCATGTAACCTGGTTAACCGGTCAAGTGGTCAGAATTGTAACAAATTGAAAAACACAGTGTCAAAATTGACATAAAAAAAACATGGTGTCAAAATCGAATTTCTGTGTAAAAATGGTGTTTTTGTGTCATTTACCCTACTACAATTGGCTATCCTATAGGAGCGGCATGCTGAGGTCAACTAGAACTAGATGCTTCATAACAATTTTTTTTTTATATTTTTCATGAATTGATTTATAAGAAATATTTTTGTTATGCGTGTGAGATGATTTTGTGAATGCATATGCAAAGGCTCATCTCGATTTGCAAACAAGAAAGATACAATTGTTCTATCTGACGATGCCACTTATTATGAGAATGAAAAGCATCCGAGTGAAAATCAAGATGACAACTATTATATTAAAGGTCTAAAAAAACAAATGTTAATTTATCTATTAGAAATTAATTGTCATCGTACAATGAGTGAGATGACAAACGGGCAACAAGCTGTGCCGCTAAGCCTTTTTGAATGGTAAAGCTAATTCTTTTAAAGACTATATCCGAAGATCTATGGGATATAACATTAATATGCATGATTCGTTGTACTCTTTTAAGAAGCTCTACCACATTCGGTGCAAGGAAACCAAACGTATCAAATGCAAATGGTATGAACACGTGTTGATTTTCCAGGCACGATCTCTCATGTTTGGTGACTTTGCATGTGGCTGTTTTTAAAGCAGCATGCCCCCCTGTGAAAACCTCCAGCCCTCAGGCCCACGAGAGGGGATACCCCTGTAAGATCCACACATGCGTGTTTACCTCCGACCCATCTAAAAATCAAAATGTCATCCGGTCTGAGGGATTTTATTATATTGGAAAGGTAAATACTGATACTTGATAGAATAAAACAAGTTGTATTACATTTTATGTATATTGGAGTCGGGCCATGTTAATAAAGAAAAGTTATAACGGAACAAAATGGACAAATTGTGTAACGATTTTTCCCACTAAAAGATGTGAGACATGGGGTTTTGGATGTTTATTCCATTTCTAATTCATTTAAAGAGTATATATAACAATATATGCACGATGGATGATCATGTTTTTTTATCATCTTTTCAACTTAAATAATAAAACAAAGGTGACATTCAATCCTCAAAAGTTGGTAAGGTTCAAACATAACCCAGGTTAAAATGTTAACAAGTCAAAACACAGGCACTAATCTATATGTATAATAATAATATTTAAAAAAAACATTTTGCATTATAGTCAAGTTCCGTTGTAGTCTAGTTGGTTAGGATACTCGGCTCTCACCCGAGAGACCCGGGTTCAAGTCCCGGCAACGGAAAATTTTTTTAACTAAAACTCTCAACCATTCTTAAACTTTTGGGTATCAGTGTGGTCGTCTCCTTAAGCTCTCAGTTACAGAACATGTCATTTTACACAAAGTAAAATCAAATAATGTTGGCTATTTTATTTAGTTGAGGCCAACATTACAATTCATTTAACTCAAAATAATAACCAAACCATGATGATGACATGATGTGTTTTCTTTGTCAATCTAGATTAGATTGACTTGATATATTAAGCCAAAAATCCCGAACTAACGTATTAAGACAGTAACAAATTTACTTTTTTTCCCCTCCTAAGTCTTCTCAAATTAAAATTGATGAATTTGTTAACACTAATGTAATATTGTGACTTTTTTTTTTTGGAGTAAATTACACGAATGGTCCCTATGGTTTATGGTAATTTTTGCGTTTGGTCCTTAACTTATTTTTTTTAACTCGGACCGTCGATATTGTTGCGTCGTTGGTCCCGACGGACTTAAAATGACTAATATATCCTTTTATTACTTTAATTGTTTTATTTATTATTAACTTATTACAAGAAATTGTTTAATAGGTGTGGGTTCCATTCACCCACCTATCAATTCCATCCGCTTCCCCTCAACCTTTTTACCTTATAACCTTATGCTTATTTCTCTTATAAAAAACAATAATTATGGATAAACCTCAGATATGTAATGTAAAAATGGGTCGAGAGAAATAAACTGGTATAAGAGAAATAAACATTAGATATGTAAGGTAAAAAGGGGGCTGAGAGGAGATTGATGGAAGAGATGGGTAAAAACTGGTATAAGTGAATGGGACTAATGACGCAACAAAATCAAACTATAAAAATAGTCCGAGTTAAAAAAATAAATTAGAGACCAAACGCGCAAATTACCCTAAACCATAGGGACCATTCATGTAATTTACTCTTTTTTTTAATCTAAGCTAAAACTGTTATTTAGTCTCAATAACACAATGACAAAAAAAATGATGTTATGTCACAAAATAACTAACATTTTGAATATTTAGCATAAAATAATCCCTTTTTCTTCAAATGTGTTTTTTTCACAAAATTATTTATTTTTCTTGAAATGGCATCAACTTGACAAATAAATAGAATACACAAAGATTTGAGTGAGTTAAAAGCGTGAAGTGTGAATCTCTAAAATCTACAAATCTAAAACAATACACCTTACATTTCTTTTTCCCCAATAAACGCTTTACAAAAATTTGACTCAACAAAATTCCACCTCTGTCCCAATAACCATTATTATAAATTCCATCACCTTGGGTAATTTTACCAATTTACCCCTCCCTCCACCACATGACAAATTCTCATATCATTCAAATGGTGGCCTTACTAGCTTCTTCTTCCTTTTGGTTCAACATTGATTGCATGTGTGCACGTTTTATAGCCCTAAGATCCACTACGCTTGGTGGAGCGGGTCTTATACACCCATGCAACTCAACCAGATCAATCAATTCTTGCTTGTTTAGACTCTTCTTCTCAACAAGCGTATCAACAACCGCATCCATCAGTTTCCTATTTCCCTCCAAAATCTAACCAAAAAAAAAAAAAAAAAAAAAATGAAAAATCACCATCAACAATATATGATAAGATAATGATATGAAATATACCTCTTTTGCACGCCCGTAACACATGTTCAAGATCCGCAATGCCTCCGTGTCAATTTCCTAATTTTTTAAAACTTTTAATCAGATATAATAATAAAAGTGAAAATATAATATAAAGTTAAAAAAAAAAATTATACATCGATTCTATCAGCAACCCAAAAATTAGATACGCCATAATATTTGTCAGAAAGACCACCAAGTACAAGCGTCCGTGCTGCTGACCTGGCGTTGTCAGATGTTTCAGCCCATATCGTACTCAACTGCACAGTTTATATTAATAAACTTTTATTACAAAAACTAAAAAAAAAAAAAAAATTTAAAGAAAAAAAAAAGAAAGAAAGAAAATTGTGTCACCTGATCTTCACCATGCCAAATCTCGTCAGCTGCTCGTGGCGCTAATTGAACAGTAATATGATCTAACAGTGACTGCCGACTGTATCAAATAATTACAAATTTTTAAATATTAAAAAAAGAATTAAAAGGATTTAAAAATGAAATTAAATCTGTTGTTGTGTTGTGTACCTTAGCAAGCCTTCTTTAAATTTGATATGATCCATTTTCACACGCACATAACCTAATTCCCTCCCTGCTCTTGGCGCGATATTAATCTGATCAAAGTAAATATTTACTATTATTATTTTTAAAATTAGAATTTATAAAAATAAGAATGTTGAGAATATGAATCATACGAATTCAATGTTTTTAAGATCAGGAAAGTTGATTGCTACAACAGCCATTGCTGCTTCATTGATAGCCACTTGTTTCCAGATCTCAAGGCTTCTTTCCTTCTTGTCAAGCATTCCTCTCTCTTCTATTTGTGCAGCTTGTAACAAGTCATCTGTTGTTATCTACACACAAATTAAACAACATATGTATATATATGTTGATGTATTATACTTACTAGAAAAACAAAATAACTCAAATTAAAAAAACAAATAAATAAATAAAATACCTCAGTTCTTGCGTCACGCATCATGTTAATGGCAGCCACCTCAACAATATTTGCCAGCTCAGCACCAACCATTCCATCAGTCATGGTAGCAACAGCAGCATAGTCTACATCTTCAGCCATTGGTTTCTTACGCGCATGCACCTATAAATATAATAACAAAAAACATTTAATACTCCAATAAACAATAACTAATTAATTAATTAATTAATGAAACCTTTAGAATTTCAACGCGTCCGATTAAGCCTGGTTTTGGAATAAATATTTTTCTGTCAAACCGCCCGGGTCTCACAAGCGCAGGGTCTAAAATATCGGGTCGGTTTGTGGAAGCAATAGTAATCACATTTCCTCTTCCTTCAAATCCATCTAAAGATACAAGCAGCTGAAAAATAAAAATAATTAGTAAATGAAAAAAAAAAAAAAATCATTTTAGTGGAAATGGAATATAATTAATCTGACCTGATTTAAAGTTGCATCACGTTCTTGTCCACCGGAACCTTTGATTAAACCACGTTCCCTTCCAACCGCATCAAGTTCATCAATGAAAACAACAGATGGAGCCTAATAAGATGGAGAATGTGAATATCGAAATATGAAACAAATTTTTTTTTTTTTTTTTTTTTGATAAAAGTATGAGAAAGTAGGATGCTTACACACTCTCTTGCTTCTTGGTAAAGTGCACGAACACGTGAAGCACCAACTCCAACGTATATTTCAACAAATTGTGATGCGGAAATGGAAAAGAAGTTTACACCTGCTTCACCAGCTACTGCTTTTGCTAACAAAGTCTTTCCCACTCCAGGGGGCCCACAAAGAAGAATGCCACCTGATAAATATATCAAGTGAATTGTAGAAAGTAGAAACACATTCTTTTTAAATGTCTTTTTATATATTTCAGCTAGTTTTACCAAACACCATTTTTTATCAACTAGCTTTTCAGCTATCAGCTATCAGCAAGCTTTTTATTTAACAGCTAACTTTTCAGCTATCAGCTAGCTTTTCAGTTAGTATGCCAAATATAACCTTAGACTAGCTTTTTAAGATCTTTTCTAGAATTTTCCAAATATACCCAGAATTAATCATAAAAAACATATTCTTTTAAATGTCTATTTATGTCTTTTTATATATTTCAACTAGTTTTACCAAGCACCATTTTTTATCAACTAGCTTTTCAGCTATCAGCTATCAGCTAGCTTTTTATTTAACAGCTAACTTTTCAGCTAACAGCAAGCTTTTCAGTTAGTATGTCAAATATAACCTTAGACTAGCTTTTTAAGATCTTTTCTAGAATTTTCCAAATATACCCATAATTAATCATAAAAAACATGTTCTTTTAAGTTTTAACTATCTATTTATGTCATTTTATATATTTCAGTTAGTTTTACCAGACGTCATTTTTATCAGCTAGCTTTTAAGCTACTAGCTAGTATGCAAAAGACTAACTTTTCAAAAGCTTTTTTTTTAATTTTCTAAATATACCCTTAATTAACTATAAAAAAAAAACATCTTATTCTAAATGCCCTTTTATGTCATTTTATATCTTTCAACTAGTTTACCAGACATCATTTTTTTATCAACTAGCTTACGATATAACAGTTTTCTTTTCAGCTAACAGCTAACTTTTCAGCTAATACACCAAGCAAAGTGTAAGTATCATATACCTGGTATTTTGACACCTCGCCTGCGATAAATTTCACCATGTGTGAAAAACTTGACAATCTCCTCCAATTCAAGCCGAATTTTCCCAAGTCCAGCTACATCTGTAAACTTCACATCCACCCCTCTTTCTAAATACTGTGAAAGTTTTGTATTTTGTGCACGACGAACCCTAGCACCAGATTTCATGAACTGAGCAGCCATTTTCATGTAAGGATTCTCCTCACCTTCCTTTCCTTCTTCATCATCATCATCTTCCCCAGGTTCAAGTCCTGCCATTCCCCTTTCCAATTCCTTCATTTTCCTCTTCTCTTCAGCTTCTGCTTTCTCAATCTTCAACCTATCTTCATAATCCTTTTTCTGCTTCTTGTAACTTAAAACAACAGTCTTGTAGAACAAAACGAAGAACAACAACCCAATAACCAATGTAACATTGGAGTCACGCGCTAAATCTCTCCACATGTTAGACATGCGAGAGTATGTCATTTCAGCTTCAATCATGGATTGTTCGCTTCTGAGCTTTTGTTCCTCCATTTTCTTTCTCTTCTCTTCCATCTTCTTTTGTGCTCTCATTGCCTTCTCCATTTGTGCTATCTCTTTCTTTCTACTCAACATCTCATTGCTTCTGCTCTTCTTAAGCTCCTCTCTTGCTTTCCTTAACTCCAAGACTTTTTTTGAGACTGGTTTTGGCTTCACTAATGAAAAGAACCAGACAGGAACTTTTGCTAAGAACCCTAAAAAGGGGGGAGGAACATCTGGCATCTTAACAGGTGGAGTATACGCCTGAACACATATTGAATCGATCTCCATTTCATCCCATGATTCCCAAAACTTCTGATCACTGTCTATTGAAGGCACCACAAGTCTGACAACTTTAGAATCCTCTAAAACAGCTAAAACAACTACAGGTCTTTCCTTTAAACCTCTACCAGGGGGTTTAATTATGTGTTTAAGCTTTCCATCGCGTTTCAGATTCAGAATATCAGTATATGGAATTCGATTAGCTACAACAGGGAGTCCTTGTGACCATGTTTTCCACTCTTCGGGTGTTAATGTATTCGTCTTTTTGGGAGGACGCTTCTTTTGTGAAACTTTGGCTGCTAATACAGGCTGGGGTAGTGAAGCCGATATTATCGTTAGGGTTACAGAGATTTGGAGTAAATTCAAAGCAGTTATCTTATTTTTTGATTCTTCTTCGGGTTCTGAGTTACATATATGACATGTAATTGATGAATTAGCGTTAGGTAAGCGTCTAATTCTTCGAGATTGTAGTCGACGTGATAAGGAAGTTGAGGGGAACAACGAAGAAGCGGAAATACAATGAGATGCCATGAAATTCAGTAAAAGTAGCTGAATAGAAAGAGTAAATGGATGTATAACGTTACTGTATTGGTTGAAGGAAGCGAGTCCAGTGCTTAGGTTGTGGTTTCGCAGGGAGCAGATTAGCGCTGTTTATATCTCATGATGCTTTCATCCTCAGTGAATACTAATCAACACTGAGCTTTCAGAAATGTAGCAGAAAGAAAAAGATAAATAATCGAACGCTCTTCCCAATTGAAGATGAAGTTACTCTGTGAATTTGGAGCGGAAGGGAAGGCCGGAGTTCTGGCCGGCGTGAGCTTTGAGGGATGGTTTTTAGATAGGTTCCATTACCGGCTTATTTACGGCGTTAGAAGTTTTATTTAAATGGGAGTTAAACGGCGACGTATTGTTAGTCTCTAAAGCTCTATTTTTTTTTATGACAAAACTATAAAAAAAATATAGCATATATATATATCAAGGTTGTCGAAATAGGGATTCTACGTATGATCGTTTTTGGGTTTGTAAGATCGAGATCGTACGATCGGGATCGGGATCCTAAGATCCTACAAAATAAAATATAATTTTAATTTATAAATTTTAATCATGAAAAATATTTCAAACAATCAATTTTTCGTTCAAAAGTTATAAAAATTTTAAAATATTAGTCATAAGTCACAACACAAAATGATAAACAGTAAATTGGTAATGGTAAAAAACATAAAATGGTAAAAAAATTCATTTGCAAAAAAAATTAATAAAAAAAAAATTCAAGGAAATATAGGATCGGATCGGATCTCGATCCTACGAGCTTACGATCCTACCTGCGATCCTACCCCAAATATGATTCGGATCGTTTTGCATACCTAGGATCATAGGATCGTACGATCCTACAATCAGGATCACGATTTTGACAACCATTGTATGTATTTTTTCTAGGTTTTATTCAAAATGATTTTGATTTTTTTGTTTCGTGGTTTATTTGATGGTATTTCTATTTAGATTTGGTCCCGTTAAAGTTAAAATGATTAATATATTTTTTTAATTTGTTTTTTTTTCTTATTTTCTTAAAAACTTTATCTTTTATTTTAATATAAATGTAATAGTAATAATTAAAGTGGGGCGTCTCTCTCTTTTCAAATCGTTAGTTCTTCAAAACTTAACACCCCGTTTCCGAGTTAAACTTAACGAGAGAAAGGAAAGGAAATTGGTGGAAATGAGAAGAAAATAAAAGAAATTTGTGTTCCCGAGTTTCATTAAAGGAGAGAAGTGGAGGAAAATGAGAGGATCACTTTCCCTCCTAACTTTCCTTCTGATTTGTGAGGATTTGAAAGGAAAGAACAAAATGATTCATTTTCCTTCCACTCTCCAAAATGATTCATTTTCCAACACTCTCCAAATCTTTATGATTTATTCTCTCCACCATTTAAACACACGCCTTAAACAAACAAATCATGAGAGAAATAATCATTTAATAGCATATAGAATTGTTTCCACAAAAAAAACAATATACAATTTATTCACTAAAAACCCAACAACGGCACCAGAAGACCCAGGTAATGGCAATGGACTTATTTAACGGAAATCAAATGTTTTTTTTTAAGTTCTTGACATGAGAACATTAGGGTTTTTTGATTCAGTGGGTTATTCACGATGTAAATTTGACATGAGGGGTGGAGAGTGTGGGTTCGATTCCAGCAGTTCGAACATTAAGGTTCTTTGATTTTGACGTTCCTTTGTCTCTCTCTCGTTCACAATCGGATGTAGCCAAAGTAAAACAACCTCATATTTCTTCTCTTCCTTTCAGCAAATCTTTTGCTAGAGATCGATGCCTGGGTCGATTCACATCACCAAACTACGCGGCGTTTTCTAGTCTTGATTTATCTTACTATGGGTTGTGGATTCACCACATGAAATCGAGAACTCCACAAAAAAATGTGTGTATGATGTTGCGTTTTTACCCCACAGGAAATCGAACAACATGGGATAGATAATTTCCTATTTTTGAACCTAAAGACTTCAACTTTAGATCTACACTTTGATGATGGTGAAAGCTTCACTTTAGTGCCAATCTTGTTGTTTCTCTTGTTCTTCTTCTTCCCTTCTCTCCCATAAACTCTATTGTTGGCTTTATTGTTTGTTACAATTACTAAAGAAGAATACATATTGGGGGTTCTTTAGTGTAAAATGGAATCCATGTGTTGATTTTATGCAGGTTTCCCTACGCTTTAATTATGTGTATGACTATTTTGTTTGATGTCCATAAGAAGACAAAATAGAGTTTCACTAAGAGATTATGGAGCTTGATGCTTTATACAAAGGATGAACATTGAGTGTATGTGTGTGTTGTGTTTTTGATGAACACAATGAGAAAATAAATCCTTCAGGTGTGGTGATTAGGTATGGTAATTGCGTTCTAAAGAAGACAAAGTACAAGGATGGAGTGACTGCAAAGAGTCACTGATATTTGTGGACTTTGGGAATCAGATCAAACTTTGAGGAAGAAGATATCTAGTTTATTGGGTTTTTTTATGTGATTAATGAGAGGGGGAGGGGTGGGCCCCACTTTATTTTTTTATTACATTTATATTAAAATAAAAGATAAAGTTTTTAAGAAACTAAGAAAAAACAAATTAAAAGGGCATATTAGTCATTTTAACTTTATTGGGGACCAATCCACATAGAAACGTGGACAAAAAGGTCACGAAGCCAAAATATCGAGGCTTGGACTAAAACCTAGAAAAAATGCATACCACAATGACCATTTTTGCAATTTTGTCTTTTTTTATCGATCTATCTATAACTTTAAAGTTTGATAAATTTTGTTATAGATAGCAATCAATTTTAAGTAAGAAGAATATAAAGAAAGTGATACATAATGAGTTATACATCTTGTATAAATAAAGACAATAACGTTATAGTGGTAGTTTTGTTAAAATGTTGTAACACAATCAGCGCAGTTAATTTTTAAGTTCAAACTTATTCATCTTAATGGTTTTAATGTAGGAAAAAAGTAATGTTGGTCAGAAAATTTGTGCATGTAATAAATAAAATCATAGTTTGAGTAGAAAATGATATTTTAGGCTCATTCTTGAAATGGTATGTAAAGTTAATTATGTAATTTATTTGTTACATTAATGATAAAAGATTTAATTCACTTTTGTTTTTCTTGATTTTTTAGATGCAAGAAACAGAAAAGTTGGAAGAGGAGATTGGGAGATCTTTGTTGTAGAAGAGGGCAAGATAAATGAAAAAAGGAGGTTATTGTAGGTTCGATGATCGGATACAAACAAGTAAGAAAAATATGATTATCACAAAGATGGTTTTCACTAAGAATGGTTCTCACAAATCGAGGTTGTAGAAATCGCTCGACGTAGGCTAATCGGTGGACTAGGGTCAATGGATTAATTGGCTAGACGGGGATTAATCGGGTACCATTAATTATTAAAAAATATTAAAAAACTAATAAATATAACATTAATCATAAGAATAAGAAAAATTCAAATACATGGTTTGGCCCTTTTTCTAGTATTCTTGTGAAACAAAGCCAATTCAAATACATGTTACATCTATATCACTATATTTCTTTCAAAAAAATATCCAACTAACAATGAAGTTAGATCATGCTCCAAGTAGATTGCTAAAGCAAGATGGTTCATTACATTTTTGAGCTTTTGAATGCCTCAATATGTGACGGAGGATCATCTGTTTCCCTCCCATGATCTTGCTCCTCTATTCAAACCCATGAATAACTTGGTATATCAAATAACATCTCACTCAGGCATTTCATCGAACAGGTGGAGTGCTCTAGTAGTTTTTCCATTTCTCATCAAGCCACCAACTAGAATGAGTATCCCAATAAGTATTCCAGGTGGCTATTCCAAAAACCATCTTCTCAGAACACAAGCACATCGTATCTACCCGGTTGCATTTATAGTACATATACAAAAGAAAGAACATATAATCGAAATCAACACAGCTCATGAGAAGACAAAGGGTGCAATCATACCACTGTAATCCTGTTCTTGCTACTAATCTGATTCGAGATTTCAGAACATACAGATTTCAATTTCAAAAACGAAATTAGAACTAACCTATTTATTAGTCAAATTTTAGTCAACCATATACTCAGAGACAGATGTATATGGTGTTTGAGTTTAGAAGGAGACGCAAACCAAAGTAGAACGCGGTGATTTTGAATGTTAGAGGAAACAACTCCATCGAGTTTGATAAAGAAGATGAGGCCCAATCGATTAGAAATTGGATCGAGATATGCCGTCGTTCATCTTCATTCGTGAAGGTGTTCTTAGAGATTTCGAGTGTAGAGGCACTAAAATCAACTTCAATCGGTGGTGGGATAATAGATTAAGGCAACTTATTCTATAAAAACGGTATCTAGCTCCTTTGAGAAACAAACCAAGCTAAGCTTTAGGCTAGCCAACTCCTTTGCACTGGTGGGTCTTTTAGAGTTAGCCAAGTTGTGTTAGCGAGCTGGCTACATTGACTTGGCAGGTTTTTTTATATATTTGGCCCGATATGGTCCGATTAGGCATCCAAATTGGTCCGATTAAGTCCGATTTGGATCGAATTGGACCGGTTTTGACCGATATTGACAAGGGCCGATTAATTAACCCTCTAACACCTATTCGTAGGCGGTTAGAGTCCGCCAAGTGTCTAGGCGTCGATTAATCGGCCGCTTAGACCGATTTTTACAACATTGTCACAAATAGAATGAGGTGCACAAAGTGTAAAATCTATTTTTCCAGGTATTTGCTTTTAGACCCTTAAGTTATGAGATGTTTGCAAAATGGGTCCCTAAGGGAAAACGCATAAATTTTGGATGCATCTTGAGTACGATAGGCATACACCTTGGTACGCTAGGCGTACTAAGTCCCATCGCCAGTACGCTACGCATACTCCGGGACGCTGGGTGTACATGATTCAAACTATAACAACGTAAATTTCAAAACAATTTTTCACTTTTTAATAATGTAATTTCATTCATAAAGACTCTCAATTCTCAATGTCTCACATAACAAATCCATAAAATCACATCCCAAGATCAAATGTATGAAACTCCAATAGTGTGTACTGATCATGTCGGCGCCTTCCCGCGATCCTCACTGGTACCTGAAACACATAACACAAACATTGTAAGCACGAGGCTTAGTGCGTTCCCCAAAATACCACATACAACACATACACCACTCGAGGCTATAGTACGACCCTCCAGTCGATGTGTCTCAGTGGGACCCTCCAGTCTCGTAGCTCGTTGGACCCTGTGGTCTGGTCATAACTCGTTGGACCCTTCGCTCCGGTCTATATCGTTGGACCCTTCACTCCGGCCTATATCGTTGGACCCTCTGGTCCGGTCTATACAACATATGGCATACATACAACAAAATGCACATAATCTCATACATACATAACACACAAGACCCTTCGGTCTACACATAAATACCACTCTAGGTAATGTATAGTGAGAATACTCACCTCGGGTATCTCGGATAATCTCGCACACGAACACACTGATCTATCCCCCGCCTAATCACATAAACAACATTCTAAAATAACTAATGGCTCTCAAAGGCTAGGTTAAATCCACTCCTACAATCCCACAAAAGGGTAAAAGACCAATTTACCCCTCCCTGACCCAAAAGTCCAATGGTTGACCAACACCCTAAAAGTCAATGAAAGTCAACAGGAGGCAGTACGCGGCGCATATCTTCTCTGTACGCAGGGCGTACGCTGGCAAACTATAATCGGGGTTTCAACCCCATACGTTGTGCGTACTGAGAGTTACGCCCAGCGTAAGTCTCAATTTCAGCCTTTCCTTGGATTTTGGTCTTAAACGGTTAAGACACCTATTCAACTTTCAGATCTGACTTTCCCTAAGCCTTTTATTCCATAAAGTCAGAACCTTTAAGCCTTTGCATGGCTATAAAGGCCCTTAAACACTCTAACACCTTTCCTTCTTCCTCAAAAGGTCTAGATCTCATGCATGGCTCAATATTCACGTCCAAGATTGTATTTTTATGAACATACATCTCTTATAATCCTGAAATATGGTAGATCTAGGCCAATAGAGACCATTTGCTCATAAAGTCTCCACCTTGGGACCAAAAACCCTAGAAATTGGTCCAAAAAGCACACACCACAATGACAAGGAAATTTTTGAGCTTTTTACCTCAGAAAGAAGCTCCAGCCTCCGAAAAACTCAGATCTACTCTTGTCCACCAACTTCTAGCTCCCAAAATGACATCCTCTTCTCTTTCACCACCTTAAAATGGCACTTTGAAGCTTAGAACACAACACACAAGCTAGAAACGAAGGATGACTCTCTATTAGGGTTTCATTCTCTGAAATGGTGGCGGAGGATAAGGCCTTAGCATTCCTTTTATAGTGCACAAGACATAAATTAGGGTTTACATCTAGGCCCGCTATGCCCAGCGTAACCCTGGATATGCCCAGCGTACCCAGGCGAGTCCGCGTCCAACTTAAGCGCACGAGTACACGCAGCGTACTCACTTGCCTTAACATTTCATTTTAGGGGCTTAACTTGACAACTTGGGAAAAGGAGAAGGGTTTAAGAGACACACCTGAATTCAGGATGTTACAATTCTTCCCCACTAGAACCAGACTTCGCCCTCGAAGTCTCATGACGCAAACAACTCCGGATGTTGCTCCCGCATCTCTGACTCCGGCTCCCAAGTCAGCTCAGACCCTCTCCCAATGCTGCCACTGGACCTGAACCAGAGGCACCTACTTGTTCCTTAGAACCTTGATCTTCTGGTCCAATATCTCAATCGGTCTCTCAACATAATTCAGGCTCACATCCACCTGAATATCCTCCAGCGGTGCCACTGCCGACTCGTCGACTATACACTTCCTCAGCTGAGACACGTGGAAGGTATCATGAATCTGGCTCAACTCCGCAGGTAGCTCCAAACGATATGCTACCTTGTCCACCCTAGTGGACACTCTGAATGGACCAATGTACCAGGGCCCCAACTTGCCCCTCTTCCTGAATCGGATCACTTCTTTCCAAGGAGACACCTTCAGGACTACAAAACCTCCGACCTGAAACTCAAACTCTGATCATCGCCTATCCGCGTAACTCTTCTGGCAACTCTGAGCTGTCAACAACTTCTGCCTGGCCTACTGTATCTGCTCTGTCGTCTGAAGCACTAACTCAGTGCTACCCAACACTCGCTACCCGACCTCCTCCCGGCAGATGGGAGTCCGACACCTCCTCCCATACAACAACCCAAAAGGAGGCATACCGATACTCGAATGGTGCCTGTTGTTATAGGAAAACTCAGCCAACGGCAAGTACATATCCCAACTTCATCTGAAGTCCAACACACATGCTCGGAGTATGTCCTCGAGCGTCTGGATCGTCCACTCACTCTGCCCGTACGTCTGTGGGTGGTAGGTGGTATTGAAATGCAACCTCGTGCCCAACTCCTCATGGAACTTCTTCCAGAATCTGGAAGTGAAACGTACATCTCGGTCTGACACAATCGAGATTAGCACTCCATGTCGCGATACCACCTCCCTCACATACAGCTCTACCAGCCTGTCAGTGGAAGAGCTCTCACTGATAGTAAGAAAGCGAGCGCTCTTTGTCATCCGGTCGACGATCACCCAAATTACATCGACACCCCTCGCGGTCCTTGGCAATTTGGTGATGAAATCCATAGAAATATGTTACCACTTCCATTCGGGAACCTCAAGTGGATGCAACTTTCCATGTAGACGCTGGTGCTCGGCTTTAACCCTTCGACAGGTCAAGCACCTCTCAAGGAACCACGCAACATCCCTCTTCATACAGGGCCACCAATACTCATTTTTCAGGTCCAAATACATCTTAGTGGCCCCGGGATGGATCAAGAATCTCGATCTATGTACCTCCTCCATCAATGTGGCACGTGCCTCGCCTGCATACGACACCTAAATCCGAACCTGAAAGATCATAAGTCCACGGCTATCGGTAACGAACTCGGATGTCTGCCCGATCACTCGCTCTCTCTTACGGTTCTCCGGTCTCACAGCCTCTGCCTGGGCCTCCCGAATGGTGTCCCACACCAGAGTAATCACCGTCAACCTCATACAAATGTCTCGAATATGGGCACTCTCCGCCCTACGGCTCAGGGCATCATCTACAACATTAGCTTTGCCCGGGTGGTACAGGATCTCACAATCGTAATCCTTCACCACGTCCAACCATATCCTCTGGCGCATGTTCAGATTGGGCTGATCCATCAAATACTTCAAGATCTTGTGGTCCATGTATATGGTACACCGAACCCCATACAAATAGTGACGCCGGATCTTGAGAGCGAACACCACTGCCCACAACTCCAGATCATGGGTGGGGTACCTGTAGGTGTTATGAACGATGTGTTCACCAGTGTACTCTGTCCCCCTATGGTTTCCTTTAAGATATATATTGTTGAGGAAACCCCTTAGCAGTAATGTCCGTCCCGATGAAAATCCTTGATTAGGTCCCTTGAGATAGATGTTGTTTTAGGGACATAAAGTGAGGATAATGGGAATGGGTAATCGGGTTATTGTTGGTTGGTGAAATTAAATATAATTATTTATTGTGGGTTGAAAACCCTATATGCTCACCAGGCTCCTAAGCCAGACCCACTTAGTTTATTCGTATTACAAATAGTGGCGCGAGGGCATAATATGGTTGAATCATCAAGTTGTTTTGTTTACAAGTATGTATATGTATATATTTGTTGAATGACTTGTAATGTTATCGTTTATGCTTTATGGTCTGTATTTGAACATGACATCCCGAGTTTTGATTATATAATGAAAATGCATCTCTTGATGAAATGCTTTGATAAATATTATTTTATCATATTTTGTTTTGGGAACAAATTCCGCAACTCTTTTAAATCAAAAGGATTTACTCTGAAATTATTTTAAAAAGCATAAATGAAATCGGTCTTTTCTGGCCATGATTTTAGGGATGTCACAGTTGGTATCAGAGCATTAGTTTAAGCGAACTAGGAATTTGTAGGATTTCTAGACTTAAACTTAGAATGCTAAGTGGAGATTGTGAGATGTGTGTCTGATATGTTATAGACACGAGCACTAGTATATTTTAGGAAGCTGCCTAAAATGCTTTTATGTGCTAAATGTTATATGTTGCCATATATGATATTATTTATTCAGATCTATGGTCTGTTGCCGACCGGATCTGGAAACCTTATGTGTGTAGGATTCTAAGCGTACGTCTACAGTATTAGAACTAGCATATAAACGTTTCGGAGTGATAAGGATGATTTGAATATCTATCGTGAATGAGGATCTAATTTCACCTTATTCAGTGTATAGATCAAAAATGGTGAGAACAAGGAGTGGCGTTGGAAACGCGGATGAAAACAGGAATCAACCACCAGTGATTGAGCAAGCACCTGTTGTAGCAGCATCACTAGAACCAATAACGATGGCTAGGGTGCAAGTCATGATTCGGGCTATGTTAGCCGAACAAAGGGATGATATGCCACAGATGTTGCATGATAATAGGGACGAACCTATCATACCTATTGAAGAACCCGAATTGATTCCCGAGCAATCGGAGGAAGGGAACAATAGTCGCATGGTGAGTCAAGTTGGGACTCAAGGAGAACGAAGGAACAATCCGGAAAGGAGAAACAACAAGGATGGGCGAATGTACAAGAATTTCTTGGGCGCTAAGCTGCCAAGTCTTTCTGGAAGCCCAAAGCCTGTTGAGATTATGGATTGGATCTCCGAAATGGAGATGATATTTGAAAGTTGCGACCGTAGCAACAAACAGAAGACTGTCTTTGCAGTTAGACAACTGAAGACTGGAGTCTTGAGTTGGTGGAAGTTGTTGGTAGATACTATGCCGCAAGGAGAAGCCCTGAAAATGTGATGGGAGGAGTTCTTGGAACAGTTAAGGGTGCAATATTGTTCAGAGATAGATCTGATTGATCTGAACAATGAGTTCCAAAACTTGAAGAAGGGGAGGATGAGCATAGATGACTATGTTACTGCATTCACTGAGAAAATGAAGTTATTTCTGTACCTAGTGCCAATGGAACTCTCCAAGATTGAGAGGTTCGCAAATGGACTACCTGCCGACTTTGGCCCGGCAATCAAGATGGCAACTACTCTGAAAACAGCTGTTCGAGCAGCTAAGAATGTGGAGGCCCAGCAGAAGGAAAGGGGTCTGGAGAGGATAGAGGTTGGTGAAAAGAGGAAGTTCGATGGAACTTCAGGGTCCAAAAAGAAAAAAAAGTTCTCGAAGTCTAGTTCGAGAGGAGGAGGAGGCGAAGCGAAATGGTGCAAGAAATGTAAGAAGAAGCATCATGGAAAATGTGAGGTAGTGGCCACATGTTTTAAATGTGGAAAGCCAGGGCACTATGCCAACGAATGCACCCTCACTAAGAAAGTTTGTTATGGTTGTGGCGAGGAGGGACACATGTCGAGGGACTGCCCGAAAAAGAAGGAGGCAGCAAGACCCAACATTCCGCCAAAGCCGAAGGCGAGAGCATTCCAGATGACACTGGAAGCTGCTAAAGATGAAGCTGATGTCGCTTCAGGTACCTTTCTCGTAAACAAATTGCCTGCCCAAATTTTATTTGATTCTGGAGCCAACTACTCCTTTATTTCGCATGAATTTGGTAGAAAACTAGCTTTGCCTGTCAATAGACTAGATAATGATTTATTAGTCGAAGTTGCTAGTGGCAAGTTTGTACCTGTTAGCCATCGTATGAAAAACATCTTAATTGACTTAAATGGGAATAAGTTCCATGAGGAATTATTGCCTATAGAACTTAATGGTTTCAACATCGTGTTGGGAATGGATTGGCTTAGCGCCGATGACGTCGAGATATTGTGCAAGAAGAAGATTGTAAAGGTAAACCCGCCTGGGAAAGAGTCGTTTATGGTGTATGGAGATAAACGCGGAGTAAATTCTGGAATCATTTCTCTAATGAAAGCCAGAAAGTGTTTGGCCAAAGGATGTACATCGTATCTAGCATTCGTGATCGATGCTAAAAAGGAGAAAAAGGTGATGCAGAGCATTCCTGTCGTATGTGAGTATCCGGAAGTATTTCCCGAAGATCTTCCCGGATTACCGCCTGATAGACAAGTGGAGTTTAGAATAGACTTGTTACCAGGGACGACGCCAATAGCAAAAGCACCTTACCGATTAGCACCGAAGGAGATGAAGGAGCCGATGATGCAACTTCAGGAGTTATTGGACAAAGGTTTCATTAGACCTAGTTCATTGCCCTGGGGGGCTCCGGTGTTATTCGTAAAGAAGAAAGACGGGAGCATGAGGATGTGCATTGATTACAGAGAGCTGAATAAAGCAACAATAAAGAATAGATATCCATTGCCGAGGATTGATGACCTGTTCGATCAACTTCAAGGTTCGAGCTATTCCTCGAAGATCTATCTTAGGTCAGGATATCATCAGCTGAAAGTAAGAGAGCAGGATATAGAGAAGACTGCGTTAAGAACACGATATAGGCACTACGAGTTTTGGTTATGTCATTTGGACTAACCAATGCTCTAGTAGCATTCATGGATTTAATGAATCGGGTTTGTAATCCGTTCCTAGATAAATCTGTGATAGTGTTCATAGATGACATTCTGATTTATTCGAAAAGCCAAGAGGAGCATGGCAGACACTTCCGAGAAGTGTTGGAAGTCTTGAAGAAGGAGAAGCTGTATGCTAAGTTCTCCAAATGTGATTTTTGGATTCGAGAAGTCCAATTCTTGGGTCACGTGGTCAACCAAGAAGGGATAATGGTTGATCCAGCAAAGATTGAAGCTGTAATGAAGTGGGAACAACCAAAAAGTCCCACAGAGATCCGAAGCTTTTTAGGATTAGCCGGATATTACCGAAGGTTTATCCAAGGCTTTTCTTTGATCGCTACTCCATTGACAGCTTTGACCCACAAAGGAGCTACTTATGCTTGGAGTGATAAGCATAAAGAAGCATTCGAGAAGCTAAAGAAGAAACTATGCGAGGCACCGATACTTTATCTACCCGATAGAGTTGAAGACTTTGCTGTTTATAGCGATGCGTCTGGGGTTGGATTGGGTTGTGTTTTGACCCAAAGAGATAAGGTGATCGCATATGCGTCTCGACAATTCAAAGAGCATGAAAAGAACTACCCAACTCATGATTTGGAGTTGGCAGCGGTAGTTTTCGCTCTGAAGATATGGAGGCATTACCTCTATGGCATGAAGTGCAAACTTTTCACTGATCATAAGAGTCTCCAATATCTCTTTAATCAGAAAGAATTGAATACGAGGCAACCACGCTGGCTAGAGTTACTTAAGGACTACGACTGTGAGATACTTTATCACCCCGATAAAGCAAATGTTGGTGATGATGCTCTCAGTCGGAAAGTCAATCTAGAAAGGAAGAGGCCAAGAGCGTTGATAATTGAAATTGTCTCGACCATTGTGGAAAGTATAAAGAAAGCTCAAGAGGAAGCCTCTAAGAAGAATGACCGAAAGGAGGAACGTTTGGGCAAAACGTTGGTGTTTGGTATAAACAGTCATGGACTGAAGGTGTTCCAAGATCGGATTTGGATACCTAATATAGGAGGAGTCAGAGATCTTCTGATGGAAGAAGCTCATAAGACCATGTACTCGATTCATCCCGGTAGCACTAAAATGTATAGGGACCTGAAACCCTACTACTGGTGGCCGACGATGAAGCTTGATGTTGCAAAGTATGTGGCTGAGTGTGCGACTTGTGCGAGAGTAAAGACAACATCAAAAACCGTACGGGAGTTTAGAACCATTGTCTGTGCCTATGGGTGAGTGGGAAGACATTGCTATGGATTTTGTCACTAAACTGCCCAAAACAAAGAATGGTCACGACATGATTTGGGTGGTCGTTGATCGATTCACTAAGAGTGCGCATTTCATAGCAGCCAAGGAGAAATGGTCTATGGATAAGCTTGCAAATTCTTACGTGAAGGAAATCGTGAGGCTTCACAGTGTTCCGTTAATGATTGTGTCAGATCGTGATAGCCGTTTCACCTCGCTATTTTGGAAAAGTCTACAAGAGGAATTGGGTACCAAGTTATGTTTGAGTATGACTTACCATCCACAGACTGATGGTCAGAGCGAACGGATGATACAAAGACTTGAAGATATGCTGAGAGCATGTACCCTGGAATTCCAAGGAAATTGGGATGAACATTTACCTTTGGTAGAATTTTTCTACACTAATCGTTTCCACTCGAGCATTAAGATGGCACCTTATCAAGCTTTGTATGGACAGAAGTGTCGTACGCCGTCTTGTTGGCTTGAGGCTGGGGAAAAGCAGTTTTTGGGACCGAAGATAGTCCATCAAACTGCTGAAAAGTTGAAAATAATTAGGGAAAGAATGTTAGCAGCTCAGGATCGTCAAAAGAGCTATGCTGACAACAAGCGAAGACTGATGACTTTTGAAGTTGGAGATTCGGTTTTGCTTAAAGTCTCGCCGTGGAAGGGACTTATAAGATTTGGTAAAAGGGGAAAATTAAGTCCAAGGTTTATTGGATCGTTTAAAGTTCTTCAGAGGATTGGGAACCAAGCTTACAAGCTCGAACTACCAGAAGAACTGAATGGAATTCATAACACTTTTCATGTGTGTTATTTGGGGAAGTTCACGGGAGAAGTTCCCGACATGATTCCACTTTTGGAGTTGAGAATCGATGAGAACAAAAGGTTGATTGAAGAACCAGAGGCAATCGTTGACCGAAAGACTAAGAAGTTGCAACGCAAGATGGTCGAGTTAGTGCTTGTCCAATGGAAACACACGAATGGGCCAAATCTCACCTGGGAGACGGAGAGTGACATGATGAGTCGCTACCCGCATTTGTTTGTTGATGTGTGATTCCGGGGACGGAATCATTCTAAGGTGGAGAGAATTGTAATGCATGTGTTTCCGGGCTCGACATTAATATTGATATAGTAGTCCAGGTTAACCTTTGTAACCCGTTTTGAAATAATAGAAGTGTATTATTTGAGTATTATGTGTTATGTGCTTAATTGTGTGTCTTAATTTAATTAAGAATAAAAATAAGCGTCAAAATAAAATTTTAGATAAAGCCGATATCTATGGATATTGTTGTAGTAGTTGAAACGAGGTTTCCGAATATATAAAGTGTTGGATTAGTGTCTAAGTCCATAACTATTTTGGTATGTACTTGACCCGACGGTGCATGGTCCTTTTGGGTTGCCTTCACCAAAGCAACTTGATAGGATGAATTATGGAGAGAAAGGATTAAATATGATTTATTAATATATTATGAGAATAATATATTAAAGGAGAAATCATATTGTTTAATTAATATTAGTCAAGAATTAATAAGAATTAAGTTTGTGACTAAAAGAGATTAATTAAACTTAAGGGACTGGAATTGTAATTATAAGATAATTGCAATTTGGGCTATGGATTGCCTTATACTAAGGAGTGGACGAATTCTATGGGGAAACCCATTAGAAATCGTCCAAGGCCTTTAAGGAAAGGAGTCCATGGGTTGCTTAGGGTTTAAGCATCCAAATTAGGGTTTCCTTGTTAGATAACCCTAATAGCCTCACTATTTAAAGAGCCCTTATGCCCCAAAAACGTGGACAAGCTTCCTTCTAGGGTTTCCACATGTTTTGGGCAGCCTCCTTCTCTTCTCTTCTTCATCCTCTTGCTCTTGGTGTTTGTGAACCATTAGAGGAGTGACATTTGTGACTCTAAGCTTTCTAAAGGCAATACAAGAAGGATTTGAGATTGTTATTGCTGCATAACAATCAAGGTATGATCTAAACCCTAATTATATGTTTTATTGATTATAATATGCTAGATCTAGGGTTTATAGTCTTGGATAAATTGCATGTACAATAGAGAAACCTAGATCCAAGCATTAGGGTTTGTATGAGCACATAGGATGTTCTTATGACTAAAACCCATCAGTGGTATCAGAGCCTTGATTGGTTTCTATTGTATTGATGCCTTGTATGTTTGTTCAAGTTGAAAAAATTCAATTTTGTGGAACTGCCTGATGGACTCGGCGAGTCCCATTGTGGACTCGGCGAGTAGAACCCTACTCGGCAAGTCCGTATGGGTACTCGGCGAGTTCGAGCGTCAGAAAGAGGGGATTTCGAGATTTCTTGCTGTTTTACTCATGGATAATTGCCTTATCTGTTTTAGATCATTAAAATCCGATTTTATTCATATTTTTTAGTATATCCTTGATTAAACAAAAGATAATTACCAATTGATTAGATAATAACTTCCTTATATGATTAAAGTTGATTATTTGTATTAATTGGGTAACTTATTTTGCAAGAAATTGAAATTAGGTCAAATATAGATAATGACAAAATTAATTGTTTGATTTATATTATTTGTTATTTGATCCTTGTGTTATGAAAAGTTTCAAATTTTCCCCTTTAGGTTTTATAGTTTAAAATTGAACTCAAAAGTTTAGTTTTGAAATTTAAATAGTTGAAACCCTAATGTTTTGAAAAAAGGTTTCAAAACTTGTCCTCAAGTTTTAGAATTTAAATTTTGATTAAAAGTTTAATTTTGATGTATATTTAAATTCTAAACCCTAATGTTTTGAAATGTTTCAAAACTTGCCCTCAAGTTTTGGAATTTAAAAGTTGATTAAAAGGTTTAATTTATGAATGTTAAATTCTAAAACCCTAGTATTGTTTTGAAAAGTTCAAATCATACCCTTATGGTTTTATTAATTAATCAAGGTGTATAATTAAAAGAGGTTTAATAAATCCATAAAAGTTTAGGTTTACAATTTAATTGAATTAAAAGTATAATTGTTAAATTTGACCTCTTAGTATTTTAAAAGTGTAAAATACACCCTATATTATATATAACATTAAAAGTCTAACATTATATATATGTATGAGTAAAAGTCAGTCTTACCGTTAGTAGACCTCATTCACGAAGCTGGTCTATAAGGGGTGTTTAAGGAAATTGCCTATAAAATGGCGATTGAATGGGTATCCACTCTTACCCACCGCACTCTTGACTAGTGGAGGATCGTTAGCCGAACGGGTAGGATAGGACAAAACCTTCCATTATAAGCATAATGAAGTACAAAAGTAACTAAATGTTTTACAAATTCCCAATCTTAGTTACTTAGGCGAAAGTGAATTGATGCAATTCCATGAAATTACACTTTGTGCCCTTGCGAAGACGTTAGTGGAGCGTGTGTGGTTAACCGGCACACTAAATGGTTCTAAGCAAAGGTAGCAAAGGGTGACTCAATGTTTGCCATAGTTCGGTGGAGCGTGTGTGGTTCACCAGCACATCGGATAGGTGACCGTAACATGTGAGGGCACCATGTAAGTTTGCATGGTTATTCACACCCGCTTTATGATCCTCGGCATCCCAGTCACAAACTAGAGGGGCATATCGAGATTTAAACATGCCATTGAAATGTCCAATGAATCTCATAGGATCTAGGAGTTTTCATAAATTTAAAACTTAAATTTCTTTTTCATTTTTCATGGTGGAAATTAGTGAATCGTCATTCACTTACCTTCAAATATTCTGCAACTAGATTACGACATCCCTTTTCTAGGTTGTAGAGTATTGTGTTGGGTCCTAGCCTTAGTATCTCATTTGGGTGATTTACTAAGGACTCAATCGATCAACTAACTTGAATTCGTTTTCTCCCGTTTTGTAGATGTCAAAGTACGACAACTATGGTCTCCCCAAATCACGTGGAACAAGCATTCCACATGAAGATGATATTCCACGATTCGATTGAGGAACAAGAGATCATGCTTCTCTTCCTCCACCTCCTCCAATTATCCTCCCTAACCCACAAGTTCGAAGGCTTGAAAAGTTCAAGCTCACTCAAGCCCTTTTGGCAAGTAAACATAAAGAAGGAGAGTCGGTGTGTGCACACGTCCTAGGGATGATGTCACACATTAATAGGTTAAGAATGTTGGGATCCGTTGTCTGTGAGGAGGTGGCTGTTGATTGGGTTCTTCAGTCACTTCCTAACTCATATCATGAGTTCGTAAGAGAGTACTATATGATGAACTGTGACGTGACCCTTATAGATCTCACCTATATGCTTATTGTTGCTGAATCTGCAATGGTTTGGCGCAATAAAAAAGCAAAGTTGATTGGTGAATCTACCTTCAAGACCTCTATGGATATAGACAATGGCAACGAAAGACATGCTATGATCGAAAAGTTTGATCATAAGAGAAAGGCATTGTCTAAAGTAGTTCCATGTCCTGTTCCAAAAGAGTCAATTTGCTTTTATTGCCAAGAAAAGGGGCATTGGAGACGAAGCTGCCCTATTTACCTAAGAGATCTAAGAGATGGGAGAGTCAAAACGTATGGCTCTGATTTAGGTAAAATCCATTGACTAACTCTTTCAAGCTTCTATTCTAGATTCTTAATACATAATGTGATAAGATTACAATTGATGTTTTGTAGGATCAAAGAAAAGAAAGGAAGCTTAAGGGAAGAAGTGAGCAGAATCTAACCGTGAAGGAATGGATTTTGATCGCATTGCTTGAAGATTAGATTCTTGAGCTACTACTTAGAGTTAGAATTAGATTGCTAAGAAAGATGCATTAGCATAGTTTTTCAAAGAATTGCATTGTAAGGACAAATTGTTTCCGCAATAAAATAAATTTTGACTTTATATTATTTATCCTTGCAATGGCGTGTATGAAAAATTGATGTTTGAATGTTTCTATTATTAGCAATAATGGATTTGATTCTTAATTATGGATATGTCGAAAATTTACCAAATAAGGAAAGTTTCTCATCGCCCAAGTTTCAATTGGACAGAAACTTGGAATCATGCGACTTGGTTGCATGATGAATGAGAAATTTCATATTTGGTTAGACTGATTCCTTGACAAAGTGTCAAGTGAAGGACTAGGAGATCGAGTACACAAAGTTGCGTGTTGATCAAGTCCACAATAAGAGTAACAAAGATATTCGTCATGACTTGCTAAAGGTTTAGTAAATATGATCATACTTACAAGATTAAGTGTAATTCTGAATTGATTGAAAAAGTTTAAATCAATAGCAGAACGAATAAGAAGAATCAAGTAGGCAGAAAGATAAAAGTTTCTCCATTCTAAGAAAAAGGGAGAGTACCTTTTATGCTTTATGATAGGTCTTAACGATTAAGAACCATATCTCAATTGATCCTCTAAGTGAGTCTTAGTACAATTGTATGTCTAAAAAGATGAATCAAGAATTGAAGAAATGGTTAAATCAAGAAGTCAATCATACTTCGTTCCAAAACAAGTCTTAGAGTTAAGATTGTGACATTGAGTGAAAAGTATTCATCAAATGTGGAAAGTTGTGATGTCTTGGATAAGACAAAGACCAACTAGGACCAATTTATGAAGTGTTTTGATAAAACTACACTAACTCTTGAATATTTGTTTGTCAAGAAATGTTTATTGGCAAAAGAATCTTATATGTCTAGGAGTCAGTGGGAGTCTTAATGGTCTTGAAAGGTTTCAAGAACAAATCAAAATAGACCTTATTGATCATCACTAGCACACGAGTTGAGGTTTACAACCTATCGTGTTGACACTATTTTGTTTCTGTGCCATCCCAATTGAGTTAATTATGCATGAGAGGTCTATGAGTTCTCATTTGAACGCATAAAAGGCAGGCACCTTGATCAATGGAAAGTACATTGATAGGAAAGGATGAGTTGCTTAACTACTTGGAAGACATGGTGGGCAGCTGTGTTACCATAAGGCAAGAAGTCAAGATTAAGGAAGTTCGGTCCATATGAGTTTGAATTTGTCGTAAACTTTGGTTTTGACAAATTCACATGGATAGGAACACATACACCATTAAAATCTAAGTGTCATAAGATTACCTCCTTCACAAGAATGACTGTGAGGAAATACTTTCACTAAGTGAGATTTTAAGAAGATAGTGATTGTGAAATTGAATTCTCGAATTCAATTATGGTTACGGTATCCCTTTCCATGATTCGAATTGTGAGATTTAGCAATTAGTCTAAATTGTTTAGACACACATATGAGCTATCTAAAGGAAAGGTGTATAAGCTTAGATAAAGGATTATCAAAGCATTAGGTATTAGAAACATGAACTTAAGAAATTCAATAGGTATTGTTTTTCTGAAAGTTAAGTTGTTTCTGAATACATGTCAAAGCTAGTGGGAGCATAAGTGTTATGTTTTATAATAATAATCATGATAGTGGGAGCATAAATGTTATGATTGTATGATTATTATGGAAAGTATTGCAAGTTAGCATTATTAATTATAGAAAAACAATAGTTATACTTTGCAAAGTTGCAAGAGTTGAAAAGTTGTTTTGCTATAATTAAGGGAAAGGATATTATGCTTCATTTCAAATCTAAAGGCTTAGGTTGTGGAATGTTAATAAATTTAGTCAAGGATACATAGTGTGTTCTCAAATTTCGATTATGATTACGGCATTCCTCTTTATAGTTTGAATTTTGAGAACGTATCACATAAAATATTATCGTAGAAGATTGATAAAGTATCAAATCTTTGTGTAAGGCATTATGCATCGTGTCTCATACGCTTCGGGTATAGGATCGATTGCAAATGCTATAATATTTGATCATTCTAAAATTTTCCAAATGTCTAGCACATTTAGAGGGAAAAAGGACAATAATCGGTTTTGACTAAGATAATTAAACAACTATCAAAGGACAATCCAAAGTTCGCCGAGGATTGGTTGCTTGTGAGTAGTTGGAAGCATGATATTGGATGGACCATATCAACATTAATATGAATAGAAAAGATTCTATTAAGAATGAGTTGTCATATGAAAAAATATGGAAACGTGTCCATATTGGGAATTAAATATTGAAAATCCATGTCTAGATTAGAAACTTTTATGCAAAAGGATGTTCAAAGGAATGTACTTTGAGTGAGAGACATCACATCTAAGGAATTGTCTTGTAACAATCTCCGATAAAGGACTTTGTAATATCATTAGCAATAGTCATTGTGACTTTTATGCTATGACATTACGAAAGGATCATTGCATAAAATGTTAGAATCTAGCATATTCCATAAGTAGCAAGAATTTGATATTCTTTCACTTGTGAAAAAGGATTAGGAGTTGTGAAATGAGTATGATTGGAAATGTGTTCATTTGATCTATTTCACAAAGTAAGAACCATAGGTAAACATTGTGTGCATGCTAAGAGCATGGGACAAGTGTTGTAATAATTCAAGTAAAAAGTTGATTACCCGAAACAACAAATAATGAGTAATCGATATGGTGATAAATGAAAGGTGTTTTATTTATGTTCAAAGGTTTGAGGCCATATGGAATTAGTATTATCCTTGTGTTTCACTTTGCATGTTTTGACTTCCTGAATAATTTAATTGGTTAAGAACAGTCAAATTATTCGAACGGGCCACAGTCGTTCATATGTTGGAAGTAGGTATGAATAAAGACTGTCGTGAATTGGTGTTAGGGGTGCAAATGAGCCGAGCCGAGCCCGAGCCTGGTCAGGCTCGGCTCGGGCTCGTTTAAGTTATACGAGGCTCGAGCTCGAGCTCGGCTCGATTCGAGCTTTCTTTTACTAAGGTCGGCTCGAGCTCGTAAAGAATTATACAAGCTCGGCTTGGGCTCGGGCTCAACTCATTTTTCGTTTGATGTGCCTAAATAAGCTTAAGCTCGGCTCAAGCTTGTTAAGAAGCTCGTTTACTAATACTCGAAATCCATAATTTCCCAAATATGTTTTTATTTTAATATATGAAAATAATAATAAATTATATTTTATAAAGGCTCGTTTAGGCTCACGAGCCTAATCGAGCTTAGTTACATAGGCTCGAGCTCGAGCTTGTTTAATAAACGAGCTTAATATTAAGCTCGAGCTCGGCTCGGGCTCATTTAAAATCGATTTCGAGTCGAGCTTTTTACGAGCCGATCTCGAGTAGCTCGCGAGTAGCTTGACTCGTTTGCACCCCTAATTGGTGTGTGGATTGTCTAAAGAGTATTAGACATAAGCAAATGTTTGCTGCAACGTTCATGAGTGCTTATGAATATAATTTGAGCATTGGATTAAACCCACACTCACTTGGATCACTCCATGAATTGTATCACAAGTGATTGGTGAGACGATAACATCTTATATTCTTGAAACCGAGATGTGTGAGTTGTATCTTGCAAATCAGTTGCACATTGATAATATGTAAACGCACCAGTAACTTGGTGTCATAAAACATATTGTTGTGTGTGATTCGGTGAGTAAGTGAAAGCAAGCATTGAATCAAAGTTTATCCGTTCCTTTTATTCAAAGTAGGATAAAAGAGATATCTTTGGGCCCCTCGATGATTTAGTGATGACAAACGTAAATGCTCGGCCGAGCTAGGGCTATTTTGATTTGTTTAATTAGTCAGTCTTCATAAATCGGAAGTCGAGAAATAGTACAGAGAGAATGATTAGAAATCATGTCTTATACGATATCTAGAATGGAGGAATATATGATCCCTTATCTAAAGGACACGCGTATCTGATAGGATCGGAGTTGACAGCGGCTTTAGAAAGCTACGATTGCAGATCAGGATCTGAAGTCATACACATAATAGTTATTAGACTTATCCAAGTGGGAGACTGTTGGATTAGTGTCTAAGTCCATAACTATTTTGGTATGTACTTGACCTGATGGTGCATGGTCATTTTGATGGGTTTTATGCATAAGAAACATTCCTATGTGCTCATACAAACCCTAATGCTTGGATCTAGGTTTCTCTATTTTACATGCTTTGAATCCAAGACTAATAAACTTAGATCTAACATATTATAAACTGAATTAGGGTTTATAGAATTACCTTTGATTGTTATATAGCAATAACAATCAATTCCTGGCTTGGATTGGCCTTAGAAAGCTTAGTGCCTCAAGTGCTGCACCTCTAATGGAGTCACAAACACCATATGCAACTTGGATGAAGAGGAGAAGAAGAGAGGCTGCCCAAAAACGGCTGGAAACCCTAATGGAAGACTTGTCCACGTTTTTGGGGCATAGGGGCCCTTTATATACATGTAGGCTATTAGGGTTTACAACTAGGAAACCCTAATATGACTGCTTAGGCCCTAAGCAGCCCATGGACTCCTTAAACATATCCCTTGGACGATTTCTAATGGGCTTCCCATAGAATTCGTCCAACCTATATATTATTAGGTGATCCATAGCCCAATTATAATTATCTTATAATTACAATTTCAGTCCCCTAAGTTTAATTAATCCCTTTTAGCCACAAAATTAATTATCAATTAATTCTTGACTAATATTAATTAAACAATATGATTTCTCCTTTAATATATTATTCTCATAATATATTAATAAATCATATTTAAACCTTTCTCTCCTTAAATCATCCTACATATTGCTATGGTGAAGGCAACCCAAAAGGACCATGCTCATAATCGGGTCAAGTACATACCAAAATAGTTATGGACTTAGACACTAATCCAACAGTCTCCCACTTGGATAAGTCTAATAACTATTTTCCGTACGACTTCAAAACCTGATCAGCAATCGTAGCTTTCAAAAGCCGCTGTCAACTCTGATCTTATCAGATAGCGTGTCCTCTAGATAAGGGATTATATATTCCTCCATGTCAAGATATCGTATAGACATAAGACATGAATTTCAATCATTCTCTCTATACTATTTCCCGACTTCCGATTTATGACGACTGACAACAGACTACAATTGAACACATCAACTTAGTCTCGGCTTGGCCAAGCTCTTAGGTTTCATCACTAAATCATCGAGAGGCCCATAGATATCGCTTTTATCCCACTTTGGGTAAAAGGAATGGATAAACTTCGACTCAAATGCTCGCTTCCATTTATTGATCGAATCACACACAACGATAAGTTTTATAACACCAAGTTACTGGTGCGTTTACTTATTATCAATGTGTAACCGACCAACAAATAACAACTCACACGTCTCGGTTTCAAGAATATACAATATTATCGTCTCACTAATCACTCGTGATAAATCCATGAAGTGATCCAAGTGAGCGTGGGTTTAATCCAATACTCTAATCTTATCAAAGCACTCATGAATTCTGCAGCAAACTTGTGCCATGTCTCAACGCTTCAGACAATCTACAGACAGATTCATGACAGTCTTTATTCATACCTACTCCCAACGTATGACCGACTGTGGATGTTTGAATAACCTAGTTATTCTGGAAGTCAAAACATGCAAACTGAAACATGACAATAATACTTAATCCTATATGGCCCCAAACTTGTGAGAGTAAATAAAACATTTCTATTTATCCACCATATTGATCACTCATTATTTATCATTTAATGTTTCGAATAATCAACTCATTACTTGAATTACAACAACAATTGTCCCATGCTCTAAGCATGCACACTTTGTTTCCTATGGTCCATGCTTTGTGAAATAGAACAATTGAAAACTTTTCCAATGATTCTCATTTCACAATTCCTCAATCCCCATTATTAGTGTAAGAACACAAGGTTCTTCCACTACTAGAATATGCTAGATTCTAATATTTTACGCAACGATCCTTTCGTAAAGTCATAGCACAAAAGTCACCAAGACTTGGCTAATGAAATTACAAAGTACTTTCTTAGAAATTGTTACAAGACAATTCCATAGACGTGAAGTCTCACATTCAAAGTACATTCCTTTGAATATCCTTCTTGCATAAAGTTTTCTAATCTAGACACAGAATCTCAATATCCAACTCCCAATATGGAAACATTTCCACATTTGCCATATGACTGCTCATTCTTAATAGAGTCTTATCTATTCATAATAATGTCGATATGGTCCATCCAATACCATACTTCCAACTACTCGCAAGCGATCAATCCTCAGCGAACTTTGGATCGTCCTTTGATAGTTGTTTAATAATTTTAGTTAAAATCCATTCTAGTCCTTTTTCCCTCTTAATGTGCTAGACATTTGAAAAATTTTAGAATGGTAAATATTATAGCATTTGCAATCGATCCTATACCCGAAGCGTATGGGACACGATGCATAATGTCTTACATAAAGATATGATACTTTACCAATCTTTTGCCATAATATTTTATGTGTCATGTTCTCACAATTCGAACTATGAAGAGGGATGCCGTAATCATAATCGAATTTTAAGAACACACAATGTATCCTTTGACTGAAAATGTTAAAATTTCTCAATCTAAGCTTTAGATTTTGAAATGAAGTATAATATTCTCTCCCTTAATTATATTAAAACAACTTTTCAACCCATGCAACTTTGCAAATTGAATCTTTATTTTTCTATAATTAATATTGCTAACTTGCAATACTCGCCATAATAATCATACAAGCATAACACTTATGCTCCCACTATCATGATGATTATTATCATATAAGCATAACACTTATGCTCCCACTAGCTTTGACATGTATTCAGAAAACAAATGAACTTTCAGAAAACAATGCCTATTGAATTTCTGAAATTCATATTTCTAATACCAGATGCTTCGATAAGCCTTTATCTAGGCTTCTTAACCTTATACACCTTTGTCTTAGATAGCTCATATGTGTGTTTAAACAATTCAGAACTTATGTTACTAAGTTCCAAATGTTGAAACTAATTGCCAAATCTCATAATTCGAACTATGGAAAGGGATGCCGTAACCATAATCGAATTTGAGAATACAATTTTCACAATTGCTATCTTCTTAAGATTTCTCTTAGTGAAAGCATTTCCTCACAATCATTTTCATGAAGGAGGGAATCTTATGACACTTAGATTTTATGGTGTATGAGTTCCTATCCATGTGAATTTGCCAAAACCAAGGTTTGCGACAAATCCAAACTCATATGGACTGAACTTTCTTAATCTTGATTTCTTGCCTTATGGTAACACGAGTGCCCACCATGTCTTCCTAGTAGTTTAGTAACTTGTCCTTACATATCAATGTACTTTCCATCGACTAAGGCTCTATTATGCATTCAAATGAGAACTCATAGAACTCACATACGCAATTAACTCAATTGGAATGGCACAAAAACAAAATAATGTCAGCACGATAGGTTGTAAACCTCAAGTCGTGTGCTAGTGATGATCGATAAGGTATATTCTTGATTTGTTCTTGAAACCTTTCAAGACCATTAAGAGTCCCACTGACTCCTTGACATATAAGATTCTCTTGTCAAGAAACATTTCTTGACAAAGCAAATATTCAAGAGTTAGTGTAGTTCTTATCAAGACAAAACACTTCACATAATTGGTCCTAGTTGGTCTTTGTCTTATCCAAGACAGCATAACTTACCAATTTCAAATGTGCAAGAATAAGAAAACATTTCCAAATTCCACATTTGATGAGTGTTATAAACCTACTTAAGACTTGTCACTCAATGTCACAATCTTGGAGTATGACTCTAAGACTTGATATTGGAACGAAGTATGATTGGCTCTTTGATTTAACCATTTCTATAATTCTCGATTCCTCTTCTTAGACATGCAAATGCACTAAGACTCGCTTAGAGGATCAATTGAGATATGGTTCTTAATCATTAAGACTTCATCATAAAACACAATAAAAGGTACTCTCCCTTCTTCTTAGAATGGAGAAACTTTTATCTTTCTGCCTTCCTGATTCTTCTTATTCGTTCTGCTATTGATTGAAACTATTTCAGTTAACTCAGAATTATACTCAATCTTATAAGTATAACCATATTTACTAAACTTTAGTAAATCATGACGAATATCTTTGTCACTCTTGTGGTAGACTTGATCAATGTACGACCTAGTGTACTCGATCTCCTAGTCCTTCAATTGACACTTTGTCAAAGAATTAGTCTAAGTTTCCCAAATGTGAAAGTTTTTCATTCATCATACAATACACATTGCATGATTCCAAGTTTCTGTCCAATTGAAACTTGGGCGATGAGAAACTCTCCCTATTTGGTAAACTTTTGATATGTCCACAAATAACATAATTAAGAATCAAATCCATTATTGCTAATAATAGAAACATTCGAACATCAATTTTTCATACATGCCATTGCAAGGATAAATAAATAAGATAAAATCAAAATTCATTTTATTACGGAAAAATTTTGTCCTTACAATGCAATTCAATTGAAAAACTATGTTATTACATATTTCTTAACAATCTATTCTAACTCCAAGTAGTAGCTCAAGAATCCATTCTTCAAGTAATGCGATCGAAATCCATTTCATCACGATTAGATTCAGCTCACTTCTTCCCTTAAGCTTCCTCGCTTTTCTTTGATCCTACAAAACATCAAAATGTAATCTTATTACATCATGTATTAAGAATCTAGAATAGGAACTTAAAAGAGTTAGATAATGGATTTTACCTGAAGCAGAGCCATACTTCCTGACTCTCCCATCTCTTAGATCTCTCAGGTAGTTAGGGCAACTTCGTCTCCAATGCCCCTTCTCTTGGCAATAAAAGCAAATGGACTCCTTTGGCACAACACATCGGACAATCACAGACTTAGTTCTTTCTGGACTTCCAATGTTGCCAGTGTCCATTGAAGTTTGGGAGTTTGATTCACCAGACAAATTTGCTTGATTAGCACGCCAAATCATTGCTGATTCAGCAACTATAAGCAAATAGGTGAGATCAATAAGGGTCACGTCGTGGTCCATCATATAGTACTCTCTAACGAAATCACTATGTGATTCAGGAAGTGACTGAAGAACCCAGTCAACAGCCAACTCACTTGAAATCTCGACACCCAACATGTTTAACCTATCAATGTGTGTTTTCATCTCTAAGACGTGCGCACACACAGGTTTCCCATCTTCGTGTTTTCTTGCCAAAAGGGCTTGAGTGAGCTTGAACTTTTCAAGCCTTTGAACTTGTGGGTCAGGGAGAACAATTGGAGGAGGTGGAGGAAGTGAAGCATGACTCTCATTTCCTTGATCGTATCTCGGAACGTCATCTTCATTCGGAAAACTTGTTCCATGGGATTTGGGAAGACCATTGTAAGATTCAGACATCTACAAAACGGGAGAAAATTCAAGTTATGTTGATTAGAATTCTTGATGTAACACCCAAATGAAACATCAAGCTAGGATCCAACACAATACTCTAAAACCTAGAAGAGGGATGCCGTAATCTAGTTGCAGAATATTTGAAGGTAGGTAAATGACGATTTACCAATTTCCACCATGAAAAACGAAAAGGAAGATTAAGTTTTAAATGAATTGAAACTCCTAGATCTTTTGAGATTCATTGAACTTTTCAATGGCATGTTTAATCTCGATTATGCCCTACTATTTGTGACTGGGATGCCGAGGATCACAAACAAGGTGTGAATAACCATACGAATCACGTGGTGCACCCAATGCTACAATCACCTAATCAATGTGCCGGTTAGCCACACACGCTCCATTGATCTATGACAAACATCGAGTCACCCTTCGCTACCAATGTCATCCCTAAATTAGTGTGCCGGTTAACCACACACGCTCCACTAACGTTTGACAAGGGTACGAAGTGTAATTCCATAGGTTAGCATACAATTTCACATTTTGCCTAAAGTAACTATGATTTGGGAATTTGAAAAAGCATTTAGTTACTTTGTACTTCATTATACTTATAATGGAAGGTTTCTGTCCTATCCTACCCGTTCGGCTAATGACCCTCCACTAGTCAAGAGTGCGGTGGGTAAGAGTGGATACCCATTCAATCCCCATTTTATAGGCAATTTCCTTAAACACCCCTTATAGACCAGCTTCGTGAATGAGGCCTACTAACGGTAAGACTGACTGGTTACTCATACATATATAATATTAGACTTTTAATGTTATATATAGTATAGAGTGTATTTTACACTTTTAAAATACTAGGTGGTTTAACTTAGTAAATTATACTTTTAATTTAATTAAATGTAAACCAGAAACTTTATGGGTTTATTAAATCACCTTTAATTATGCACTTTAATTAATTTAATAAAACCATAAGGATGTAATTTGAACTTTTTCAAAATTAGGATTTTAGAATTTAGACTTTTTCAAAATTAAACATTTTAATCAAACAATTTAAATTCCAAAACTTGAGGGCAAGTTTTGAAACTTTTCAAAACATAAGCAAGAACATTCTAGATCAAAATACTAATAATAATAATTAACCAATTAATTAGTAATTATCTAAATATGACCTAATTTAATTTCTTGCAAGATAATCTATCAAATAATTCAAATAAATCAAGTTTATCACATAAGGCAATGATTATCTAATTAATTTGACAATTATCTTTTATTTTGGTAAGGATATCTTTTAAATTAAACAATTAATTTAACCTAATCCCTTAAATCCCCTAGAATTCAAAATTATGGGATGGGATATTCAAAATCTTTAATTACCAAATTTAAACATTTAAAGAATAATTACAAGATATGGCAATATCCAAATCCCTAAAATTTAGGATCTAATCATGGGGAAAGAGGCAATTTCGAAATTCTAGGGTTAGACAACCCTAAAATCGAAATCTTGGGGCCAAAGAAAAAGGTTTAGGAAATCTTACCAAAAATTTCGAAATCTAGGGTTTAAAAACCCTAATTTAAAAAATCAAGCCTCCAGGGTTTATTAGCCATAAACCCTAATATGTCAAGTTCATACATTTGAATAAAGCTAATTGAAAAAAAACCAAATGGCTATGATACCACTGATGGGTTTTATGCATAAGAAACATTCCTATGTGCTCATACAAACCCTAATGCTTGGATCTAGGTTTCTCTATTTTACATGCTTTGAATCCAAGACTAATAAACTTAGATCTAACATATTATAAACTGAATTAGGGTTTATAGAATTACCTTTGATTGTTATATAGCAATAACAATCAATTCCTGGCTTGGATTGGCCTTAGAAAGCTTAGTAATGGAGTCACAAACACCATATGCAACTTGGATGAAGAGGAGAAGAAGAGAGGCTGCCCAAAAACGGCTGGAAACCCTAATGGAAGACTTGTCCACGTTTTTGGGGCATAGGGGCCCTTTATATACATGTAGGCTATTAGGGTTTACAACTAGGAAACCCTAATATGACTGCTTAGGCCCTAAGCAGCCCATGGACTCCTTAAACATATCCCTTGGACGATTTCTAATGGGCTTCCCATAGAATTCGTCCAACCTATATATTATTAGGTGATCCATAGCCCAATTATAATTATCTTATAATTACAACTTCAGTCCCCTAAGTTTAATTAATCCCTTTTAGCCACAAAATTAATTATCAATTAATTCTTGACTAATATTAATTAAACAATATGATTTCTCCTTTAATATATTATTCTCATAATATATTAATAAATCATATTTAAACCTTTCTCTCCTTAAATCATCCTACATATTGCTATGGTGAAGGCAACCCAAAAGGACCATGCTCATAATCGGGTCAGGTACATACCAAAATAGTTATGGACTTAGACACTAATCCAACACCTTTTGGGTTGCCTTCACCAAAGCAACTTGATAGGATGAATTATGGAGAGAAAGGATTAAATATGATTTATTAATATATTATGAGAATAATATATTAAAGGAGAAATCATATTGTTTAATTAATATTAGTCAAGAATTAATAAGAATTAAGTTTGTGACTAAAAGAGATTAATTAAACTTAAGGGACTGGAATTGTAATTATAAGATAATTGCAATTTGGGCTATGGATTGCCTTATATTAAGGAGTGGACGAATTCTATGGGGAAACCCATTAGAAATCGTCCAAGGCCTTTAAGGAAAGGAGTCCATGGGTTGCTTAGGGCTTAAGCATCCAAATTAGGGTTTCCTTGTTAGATAACCCTAATAGCCTCACTATTTAAAGAGCCCTTATGCCCCAAAAACGTGGACAAGCTTCCTTCTAGGGTTTCCACATGTTTTGGGCAGCCTCCTTCTCTTCCCTTCTTCATCCTCTTGCTCTTGGTGTTTGTGAACCATTAGAGGAGTGACAATTGTGACTCTAAGCTTTCTAAAGGCAATACAATAAGGATTTGAGATTGTTATTGCTGCATAACCATCAAGGTATGATCTAAACCCTAATTATATGTTTTATTGATTATAATATGCTAGATCTAGGGTTTATAGTCTTGGATAAACTGCATGTACAATAGAGAAACCTAGATCCAAGCATTAGGGTTTGTATGAGCACATAGGATGTTCTTATGACTAAAACCCATCATAAAGAATGCCGAAATCCGAGTTATAACGAAGAAGTTATGACCTGTCGAAGTTTCGCGACAGAACCGGCAACGCTGAATGACGTAAAAAGTGAAATTTACGTTAGTGCGATATTTAGCCTTAGTGATCTAAACGAATTTTGTAGAGTTCCTTAAACCGAGAGCGTGCATGAAAAGAACGCCCAAATCTGACTTCGTATGAGGAAGTTATGATTTTTCGAAGTTTCGACTTAGCGGTATGCAGCCCGAATACTCAAAATAGAGATCGACTGATATTTAGCCAAAAATTTCTAAATGAGAATTGAATATCTCATTGATAGTAGTCCAACGATAAAAAGACAGACGAAAACGGAGTTCAGATGAAGGAGTTATGAATTTCGAACAGAGTTTTCCTGTCCCGGCCTACTAAAATAATATATAAGTAATATACTTATAATATATTAAAAATCAAATCAAAATTATCCAATGGAGTCTAAACAAGAGTTGTAGATCATAATCTCACCTTCGCGTCGATATAAAGAACATCGAAAACGGAGTTCGTATACGAAAGTTATGAATTTCTGAAGTTCGGGGCGCGAAACCCCAAAACTGTCAGATACCACGACGTGGCAAGCAGTGCCACGACGTGGACAGTCTTCTGACACCTCTGGGAGTCCCTCAGATGCAACTTACGATAACGCATGCAGTGACGACCAATCCCACGACGTGGAAAAAGGTGCCACAACGTGGCAAGGGCCAGTTTTGCCCTATAAATAGATTTGAATGGCCAACCGAGTTTGGTTGCTCATTCTCTCATCTCTCACCTGTATTGCATCGATTTACATGCAAAGAAGTACCCCCGAAGCCCCGGTATCAATCCCGAGCCCCGAAGCAATTCCCGAAGCCCCGAAGATCCCGAGAAGTGCAATTCCCGTGCCGAAGCTCTGCTCGTGAGAAGCCCGGTTTTTGTGAAGATCTTCCAGATCTACTGAAGAATACTACTTCTGCAAGTCGTAGTGTTGTCCGATCATCTTCTGATCAAGTGAGTGTTTAGTTACTTTCTTCTAACGCATAACTATGAAGTATTTTATACGATATACGTGTTATGTGTATATTTTGTTTTTATATGTGTGAATGTATATTCACTTTCCTCTATCTCATAGATCTGATTTATTCTCTATGAAATAAGTGTTATGTGGGTGTGCCTCATCTGTTGTTTGGAATATGTATTGAATGAGAATGCTATACATGTTTTAAACTATGTATAAAAATATATATTTTTATCTACTAATATGTTGCGTAGAACATGGGTAGATAGTTATTGTGTGATAAATAGATGAGAGGCCTTGATGTTGTTGTTGTTAATCTAGTTATTCAGCGGAGTATGCATAACGACCACAGACTCTTTCTAGACAGTCCTGTGGAATGCTAGCAGGTTCATAACCTGTAGGTGTTGTGAACGATGTGTTCACCGGTGTACTCTATCCCCCTCTTGGTTGCCTTTAGGATATCTATTGTTGAGGAAACCCCTTAGCAATAATGTCCGTCCCGATGAAAATCCTAGATTAGGTCCCTTGAGATAGATGTTGTTTTAGGGACATAAAGTGAGGATAACGGGAATGGGTAATCAGGTTATTGTTGGTTGGTGAAATTAAATATAATTATTTATTGTGGGTTGAAAACCCTATATGCTCACCAGGCTCCTAGGCCAGACCTACTCAGTTTATTCGTATTACAAGTAGTGGCGCGAGGGCATAAGATGGTTGAATCATCAAGTTGTTTTGTTTACAAGTCTGTATATGTATATATTTGTTGAATGACTTGTAATGTTATCGTTTATGCTTTATGGTCTGTATCGGAACATGATATCCCGAGTTTTGATTATATAATGAAAAATGCATCTCTTGATGAAATGCTTTGATAAATATTATTTTATCATATTTTGTTTTGGGAACAAATTCTGCAACTCTTTTAAATCAAAAGGATTTACTCTAAAATTATTTTAAAAAGCATAAATGAAATCGGTCTTTTCTGGCTGTGATTTTGGGGATGTCACAACACACAACACAACACCATCTCAGAGAAAAAAAGTAGCCCATTGAAATACGTAAACAAATTTAACCATACCCCTAAAACACTTTAACCTTACAGGCACATTGATGCTTGGAACAACGAGTGCAAGTCATGTTTACACTAACCCACAAATTCCATAAATAAAGAAACTACTAGAAACGTACGTCAAACATATACATTACTCTCCCTTATGATAAACATTTATAATGACTGATTCAAAATATTTGCAGCTACACGAACAATCCAACTCTTTCAACTACAATACAAGGTCCTACAATATCACCATTTGACATGAAAAGAAAAGCTCACCCCGATATGTTGGTGCACACCTCATACATTATTGCATACTTCAACTTGTACTTACTACACATATACCACAATAATTTTAATTGCAGGAGAAAACTTCACTGTAATGGCGTCCATAGTACATTTTAGCTTTGTAGATACCTAGTATCAGGTGCTCTGTCCAAAGTGCAAAAGACCAACACTGAAACAAGGAACTACTTGGTTTTGTACCTCAGATGGAACAATTGATAGTCCAAACTATGTGAGAGTAACTGCATCCATACAAATACTGAAAACTTTAACTTTATTTTAACATCCGCCATTTTGAATACTATATATACAATTACAAACTTTTAGCAACCATCGCCGATTCTAGTGACTCAATGAATGTAACTTTGTCCGACAATGCTATGCAAAAACTGACTGGTACAACATCGGACAAGCACATACAAGAAAACGAGCACAATAACAGAAAAAAATTACCACCTAACATTACTAAGTACAAAGGTTTTTCTAAAAATGGTTGTTCAAATGATGAAAAACTCTACCACAAATAACATTCGGTTTGTTGTCACCGATGTCGAAGGAATTACTACCTCCCAATCTGTAGCACCAACGACACCAGCTACCCAAATTGAAGTCACCTCCAACACTAGTGATGTGTATCTTACATCATCATCAAATCCACATCAGTCAAAGGTTGGAAGAACCCTCACATTTGAAGATTCATTTAAAACATAACTTGCATTTTTTTTCACCACTGCACATTACAAACCGTACCACATTTGTATATAATGACACAGCCTGACTAGACATCATCATCATCACAACACGCACGTTTCGCAGAGTAACAGACTTATTGGTTTTTGTTGTTACAATTTCCACAATTTTGACACTTGTAACTAATTACGTATATGTAAATTATGATAGACATGTCTGAAAAACCAAACAAAAAACACTACCATGCGTATAAACAGGGCCGGTCCATTCATTTTAAAGGCCCTGCGCGAAAAATAAAATATGGGCCCATATATATATATATATATATATATATATATATATATATATATATATATATATATATATATATATATATATATAATAAAGGGGTGATGAATTGCATGAGGAAAAATAATAATTAAATTCATTAAAAGAAACCAAATGTGAATTTATCAAAGTTAGATAGGTGAAACTTGAAACTTATGATGATGATTTACTAAATTAAATTTACTATTAAAATAATATATAATTTTTATTAAATCTGGGTCCTATTTTTTCCGGGGCCTTGTGCGACTGCACACCTTGCACACCCTTAGGTCCGGCCCTGCATATAAATCTTATTAACGTGCTTCCGTATTATAGACATAGACAACTCCAATTAAATAGGATATGGAGTTAATATTTTATCCAAAACACCAAATTAACATACAAATGTAATAGTGAATAAGACGAACAAAATGAAGGCAACGATTCCATTTCTATTTACTTACGTTAAACAATGTCAGATAGACCACACTTCCTCAACTACACAGTGTCAACACAAATTCTTAACAGTGAGGAACTCTTCAACTCAAAAATAAAGATTATGATCAACGCAGTTAAAGAAGAAATCAATGAAACGATCTGTATGAACTAGATAAATCAACTACGTTTACATGTTCTATGTACTACGTTTCACTAAGGTACCAAATATGAAACTTTTTCCGTCTAAAACGTTTGCTTACTATTGTTATGACATAAGTATACAATCAAAAAAACTAATAGAAATAAAACAAATGAAATTCAAATATATGTAATTTACAAGAATTAGTTTACAGAAAACATACTTGAATGTTGATGTTTACAGAAACACAAATACGAAATTATGTAGATTTAGGCCTGCAAATTGTAGTATCCTAAGACAGAAATTTCCCTGGTGGGGATCTATCTAGAGGATACAACAATCAATCTAAGAAGTGATCTTGAATCTGTCGAAATTTCTATGTCTCCTTCATCTTCAGAGAAAAACGGAATTGTAAGAGAATTTGTGGTGATAATCTCTGTAACCCTCCATAAATGACAGAAAACATGTATTTATACGTATTGATTATGACAGTTAGAAACTACCAAAACCGAAAATAACTCCCAACATACCTGTCATTCAGTAAGTACGAATTTAATAAAAATAAAAATTAATTTTGTAATTAAAAAATATTTAATTAATCAGGAAGACCCCAAGAGCCCCAAGGCCCATCTTTTGACCATTAAATATTTTCTTGATATTAGCTTATTTTGAGTCCAATTAGGCTAGTCCAACACCACAACCCAAACCCAATATGCTTAACCCATTACTTGATCCATTTGATTAAATGAGTGGGACAAGACATAGAAGGTGGGAAAAGGTTTCCTCTTCCACCAATGTGGGATAAGTCTCCCATTGTAATTTTTTGTAAGGCAAAGTTCCAACAATACCCCACATTTTCTATTCAAACTCTAAGAATACCCCACATTTGAATAGAAAATAAGAGAACTTTGATATTCAAATAAGGGAAGTAAGATATGACATGCATCTGAATAGGTGTTGTAAAACTTGAACCTTTCATAGTGGTTACCACTTGGATCTACTTTGTAGGTAGTGAACTAGAGTCTTGAACTAACCACTTTTTACAGTAGAATAAAAAACAAGAAGTATCATACATATCATATCTAAGCATAGATCATTGCTGACTGTTGTGTTCATTTCGGTTGTCAACAATCCTTTCTTCAAGAGACTTTTAGAGAGCTAAGCTATATCAGCTCCCAGTGATGCGACCTCACATCCATCTCACATAAGTAATGCTAATCTAGAACAATCCATACTATTCCACTATAAAAGCTATCAACATTATTAAGAATAAAGAATTCATCCATGTATCATCAACGGAAAAACACAAAATAAATATCATAGGAGTGAGCATACATTTGTGTTAGTGCTTCTTTGAGTCTTCCCTAACTAGTTGTCCTATTGAACCTAGACCATGGGCTCTCCAATGTTGCTAGGTCAGGTTTCCGCCAGGTGGTGACTCATTGTGTTGGCTTTAAGCCCATTCCCCTCGATGTGAAGAGAACTTGCTCTCTACTAAGGCCTTTTGCCAAGGGATCAACTATATTTTCCTTTGACTTTATGTAACTAATGGAAATGATTCCATTCTTCAACAAGTCTCTTATTGTAATATGTTTGCGCCTAATGTGTCTCGACTTGCCATTGTATATATGACTTTGTGCTCTAGTAAGAGCAGCCATACTATCACAATGTATGCCAATGGCAGTAACAGGTTGAGGCCACAGAGGAATACCTTCTAGGAAGCTTTTAAGCCATTCAGCTTCTTTGGCAGCTTTGTCTAAAGCAACAAACTCTGCTTTCATTGAAGAACGAGTATTCACAGTTTGCTTAGATGATTTCCAAGAGATAGTAGCTCCACCAAGAGTGAACACATATCCACTTGTGGATTTTGCCTCTGAAGTATTGGAAATCCAATTTACATCACAATACCCTTCAAGAACAAGGGATATCTCGTGTAATGCAATCCATAATTCATTGTATGCTTTAAATATCTAAGCACTCTCACTAATGCATACCAATGATCTTTCTCAGGATTATGGGAGCAGCGACTCAATCTACTTACACTATATGCTAAGTCTGGTCTTGTACAATTCATAATATACATTAAGCTACCAAGAACTTGAGTATATTCTAACTGAGCTACACTATCACCTTTATTCTTCTTTATATGACTAGAAGCATCAAATGGAGTGACAACCGGCTTGTCATCATAGTGTCCAAACTTCTTGAGTATACTCTCAATATAATGGGACTGAGTAAGAGTATAAACATCTGGCCTCCTTTGAACTCTTACTCCAAGGATCACATCTACTACTCCCAAGTCCTTCATGGAAAAGGAGGAGTGTAGCATTTTCTTGGTTTGATTGATTAGATCCAAATTAGTACCTATTATAAGCATATCATCAACATACAAGCATATGATAACACAATCATTCTTGTATTGTTTGACATAAACACATTTATCACATTCATTAATTCTAAATCCATTAGAGAGTAAAGTGTTGTCAAACTTCTCATGCCATTGATTTGGAGCCTGTTTTAGTCCAAAAAGTGATCTAACTAACTTACAGACTTTGTTTTCTTGACCTTTAACCACGAACCCTTCAGGTTGATTCATATATATCTCTTCATCTAGTTCACCATACAAGAATGCAGTTTTCACATCCATTTGGTGTATTCCAAATTATGAATGGCTGCAATTGCGACTAATGTGCAAATTGATGTAATTCTTGTAACAGATGAATATGTGTCAAAAAAGTCTTGACCCTCTTTTTGACGATACCTTTTAGCTACTAAACGAGCTTTGTACTTCTCAATGGTACCATAAAGTCTATACTTCTTCTTGAATATCCATTTGTGCCTAATTGGTTTTTGCTCAGGTGGCAAATCTACCAATTTTCAAGTATTATTCTGCACAATGGAGTCAGTCTCACTTTTGATTGCCTCTTTCCAATAAGGAGCTTCAGAAGAGTCCATAGCTTCCTTACATGTTTGGAGTTCATTATTCACTACAAAGGTCATGTAATCAGGTCCAAAATCTTTGACAATTTTTCCCCGTTTGCTTCTTTTGGGTTCTAAGTTCTTTTCTTGAACCTTAGAAGAACTCTCTTCGTTTGATTGTAAACTTCTGTCTGGAATGGTATCATTTAGTCCATCATCTAGAGGTCTTTTCCTTGAGCAGGTAACCTCTTTCCCAAGGCTCATCTTTTGACCGTTAAATATTTTCTTGATATTAGCCTATTTTGAGTCCAATTAGACTAGTCCAATACCACAACCCAAACCTAATATGCTTAACTCATTATTTGATCCATTTGATTAAATGAATGAGATAAAACATATAAGATGGAAAAAAATTTCATTTTCCACCGATGTAAGATAAGTCTCACATTGTAATTTTTTGTAAAGGAAAGTTACAACAACTATTACTACCATCTTGCTTACACCATTACACCATTATCTAACGTGTACAAAAGAAGTAAATGTTAACAAATTTATTAAAATACTAGTATAAACCAACACCATATTTAAACCAATGATCCAGACGATACAAAGTAAAACATATAGACAAAAATCAAGAAAACAAAATCTTCTTGATATTTTGTACTACCCCGTACTACTCCACGCCGCGAGCATGGCTTTCTCCTAGTTTAATATAATATGTGATTATACTAAAAAACGTGTAATGTAATAATATAAGAAACACAAAAGAATTGAAATACATATAACAAAATAATAATAGAATAATTAAATGAATAGAAGATACGAGAGCACTCAAATCCATAGACCACAGCTAATATATGTATAAAAAATACGATCATTAAATCTCGATGGTGGGAAACGAGTATCGTGCGCGGCTGGCTGTATTATCTTATCGATTTAAATAAACAAATGATGGGCATATAAGAAGTGAAATACTAAGATGCAAATTCAGATCATCAAAATAAGCCCTTTCTCATTGTGTGAAGATGACAATGCTTGGTAGCCTGATAAGATTTGGTAGAAGGCAGCTTCACACAATCGTCTCAAAAGACATCATCAAACCTTCTTCTCCGACCCCTTCTCATCTCAAAACGTACAATCTTTCAATTATCGATCAAGCCATGGTGAACACGTTCATCCCGTTTGTTACATTCTATCCAAACACTGGCCTTTATCCAAGTTCCCATGACAAAACACTTACCTTGAAGAAGTCGCTATCTGAAACTTTAACCAAGTATTACCCTTTTGCTGGTAGACACACAAAGGTGGCACCAACCTTTGTAGATTGCAACGACCATGGAGCTGAGTTCCTTGAAGCTTCCATTGATAGCACGCTCTCTGATTTCCTTAAAAACTCACTGCATCGAGATCTCGATCAATTCTTTCCACATGGTCTCGTAAATGAAAGATCCAATCGTCCAGATGACGATGATCTTCAAAGCAACGGAGTGATCCCGTTGGCTGTTCAAATCAACCATTTTGAATGTGGAGGAGTCGCAGTGGCAATGTCGTTGTCCCACAAGTTAGCAGATGGAAGCAGTTTCACTCATTTTCTAAAAGACTGGGCTAAAACGACACAGTTTTGTTCCAGAGAGCAGAAGCATGAACTGCTTCCCAACGAGAACGACGACCCAAAGTTTATTCCTTTAGAACACACGAATATAAATTTTAAAGGGCTTTCTCTTGGATCCGATGAATGCGTTACAAAGAGTTTTATGTTCCCTAACGCAAAGATAAACGAGCTTAAACTCAAAATCAAAGCCATGAGTGAAGAATCTGGACAACCCATCACGAACCCTACTCGTGTTGAAGTTTTGACATGGCTGCTTTATAAGTCTGCGGTGACAGCGGCTACTAAGAACAATTCAGGCTCTGATTTCAAACCCATCGGTGTTGGTCATCAAATAAACATAAGAGGAAGACTAATGGAAAAGTTGCCTGAAAAGATCATCGGAAACTTCTTCATGGTTATTGATATTGTAAGTGAAATGAAGCCGGAGTCATTCATCAATGAGTTCAGGAAGCAAAAGATGAAACTTCAAGGCCTACCCAATATCCAAACTGCTTTTGGTTATCTTTTGGGAATTCCTTTAGAAGAACTACAAAGAGGATTTGATAGTGTTTATCTTTGTTCAAGCTTGTGTGGGTATTCTGCGTATGAGATTGATTTTGGGTGGGGAAAGCCTGTTAAAGCAACCATGGCTGGAGATCTAAGGAAGAATAGCTTTATTATGATGGATGCTCCAAACAGGGATGGTATTGAAGTGCTCGTGTGTTTGGGAAAGCGTGATTTGGAAGTTGTTCAAAGTGACCCTGAGCTTCTTGCCTTTTGTTAGTTTTCTAATTATGTGTTTTAAATGAGTGCATGAATTCTAAATTTTGTTAGTTTTCTTATGTGTTTTACATGAGTGCATGAATTCCAAATCTAATAATTAGATTCTTTGTGCATGCATGCTTCATATCGTATTATGACTCAAAACATCAGTGGACGTTAGTTGTTAATTGTTATCAATAAGATCTTTTGATTTTCTTCTATTTTTGTATATATATTAAATTATAGTAAGGTACTTATTAACAATCAAGTTGCTTTGGGATGAGGGAAGTCAGGAAGACTTTTTTATTGTTTTTGTCAGCGGCTTTATATAACGAGAGCCTTATCTGATTAATAAATACCTTTTTATTATTTTGTGATGGAAGAAGACTTTTTTTGCGCCATAGATACCTATCTGATTAACCTGAAAGCAACATGTTCAACATGTTCTTGTCAATGGCTTTATGATAGGAAAGTTAAAAGATTTTAAAACTAACTATTTTAATGTATATTTTTTTTTAGTTTTCTTTTTATCCATATGAAATTGTGACAAACATCATATTTTTATAAAATTGATTATAGTTAAGACATTTGTCATTATTTCATATGATAGGAAGATAAATAAAAAGATATTTAATTTTTCAAAAGGAAAACAGTAATTCAAATGCTAGCTAGGAAGATACACTACAAGAAATTAAGGTAACGGCGATAGGCGTTGCCGCAAAAGAGTGTCCATATCGCCGCTAAAAGTATTAGCGGCGTCCTGTCGTCCAGAAAAAGGTCATCGTTGTTGCCTCGCTGCAAATGCTCAAGCTGTCGCCGCTAATGCTACCTTCTGTTATTATTAATTACTTGTCGCCGCTAATACTTACGTGTCGCTGCTAAAATATATATATTTTTTTATTTAACATTCAAATTGTAAGAAACAATATTAATGCATAAAAACTGCTACAAAACTTATTTTTTGCAGAAATATTAATCGATACACAACCGGTCCAAAATATTCATCCAAACAAAGTGTAATATATCCAAAATATTAACTTAAACAAAAAATTTCATAAAATCCTAAAAAAGTAGTTACTACTCCTCATCACTTCCATCGTTTCCTTCGTTATCATTTCGTGGCGGCAATGAGCGAAACTAGTCTTCCAGTGTTACAGAATAGGTCGGGTCATTTAGTATTGTTTTTAGCATCTCCAACTACAAACAAAACAAAATATATTACCAACATATCATAATAGCATTGTAATTTCCAAAAATTACCAAAATAAGAAATACTTAAACATACATCATACATAATATTGCATATACATTATAGCATTGTACTTTTTTTCATTTTTCCATTATAGCATTGTACTTTCCAAAAAATTACCAAACTAGAAAATATTAATATATCAAACTATAACCAAATTATATGATACACAATATTGCATATACATTATAGCATTGTACTTTTTTCATTTTTTCATTATAGCATAGTACTTTCCAAAAATTACCAAAATACAAAATACCAACATATCAACATATTATTATAGCATTCTACTTTCCATTATAGCATTGAACTATATATACTAAACAAAAAATTACCAACATATCATTATAAAATCCTACTTTTTTGTTTTTCCATTATAGCTTTATACTTTTCAACTTAAACTAATATTAATTACTTGTGATTATGGTGGTTGTTGTGTCATCGGTTGTTCCTGATCATACATAGATACAATCGTAGGAGGTTTACGGCTAATGCCTTTGATATGTTCGCGTCGAACACCCAATATTCTTTCAAAAAAATATTTTATATCACCCTTGATGTTAGACCGCTAGCTTTAGAAGAAGATTGAGTTTGTTGATTGATCTTATGGAGTAAAGCCAACTGTATTTTCAAAAAATGATAAACACCTTAAAAATTAGATTACTAAATACCCCTTGACGATATAAACACTTATATGAAAATATAAATTAACCACTTACGTATTGTTGCTCGACTTCAAGACTACTAAATACCCCTTGTTGATTGGTATTAGCCTTATGAAATGCTTCGATTCCAGTGATGTCCTATTTAACATTAAATATTAGATTAATTATACTTTTAATAAACATTTAAACATATCATAACCTACTTCTTTGAAACAAGCATTACTATAATGCTATAATGGGAAAAAAATGAAAAATGAAAAAAAAAATTTGTACTTGTATGTAATTTGGAAACTACAATGCTATAATGGAAAAAAAATGAAAAAATAAATAGTTTGTAAAGTACTAACTATTTTTTATATTTTTTCCATTATAACATTATACTTTCCAAGTTGCATACAAATACACACTTTTTTTCCAATTATAGTATCATACTTTCCAAGTTGCATACAAATACACAAACTTTTTTTTTTCAGTTGAGATTGTACTTTCCAAGTTGCATGCAAATACACAAAAAAAATCCAATTTTTTTCCATTATAACATTGTACTTTCTACATAAATACACTTAAACATGCTTCCTATACATATTGCATATTCATTATTACATCATACATTATACATAATACAATATAAACAATTACAATCCATCCCCTTTAAGAAGATTTTGTCCTTGGAATATTATCAAGGTCTAAATGTGGAATTCTTCTTTTCATATCTTTTTTTGTTTTGTAAGTTTGGTCTGATCCCAAAGAGTGCTTCCACTTAACCAACACGAGATCGATTTCCTTATTTATTTCTTGTTTGAGACTCGATCATTGCTTCCGATTCTTCCATCAATCAGTTCTAAGAATCCGCTCTTACATCATCTAATGGGATAATCTCTTCTTCTTTTCCCAAAAATATCTTCAAGTAGCATACCTGAAATACGTCGTGTATATTGCTAAGTTTCAGGGGCAATTCTAACTTGAAAGATTAATATGTAATTTTGTTTTGAATCTTAAATGGGCCAATATATCTCAGAATCAATTTCCCTTTCTTCCTGAAACACATCACTCCTTTCCAAGGCGATATTTTCAACACAGCCAAATCGCTAAGATTCATCTCAAAAGGTGTTTTCTTTAAATCCGCATAACTTCTTTACGGTCTTTGGTGGCTTTCATTTGATCTTGGACAACATTGATCTTCTCATTGGTAATTATCACTAATTCTGGTCCCGTAAGCCTTTTCTTGCCCGCTTCTAACCAACACAAAGGTGTTCTACATTTTCTTCCATATAAGGCTTCATACTGGGGCATTCCAATGCTCGAATGGAAGCTATTATTGTACAAGAACTCCACTAATGGCAAGTTCTCATCCTATTTACCACTAAAATCAATAGCAAAATTTCATAAGATATATTCCATTGTTTGAATTGTCCGCTCACTTTGGCCATCGATTTGGAGATGATATGTTGTACTCATGAGAATCTTTGTCCCCATTTCTTCTTGCAATGCATGCCAAAATCAACATGTAAATATTAGATCATGATCGAAAATGGAACTCCATGCAATCTTACTACCTCATTAACACATAACTTTGCCGACTTTTCCAAAGTAGTCGTCTCTTTAATTTCCAAAATAACGTGTTCTTCATCAAACGGTCAACAATGACCCAAATTCATCATGACCTCAACTCGGCTTCGACAATCCTTAATTAAATTCTTCGTGATCTCGTCCCACATTTCGGCTAGAATCTGAAGAGACTCTGACTGGTCATACGGAGCTTGATGATCAAACTTAAATTGAACACAAGTCAAAAGTTTAGATATGAACTATGCAACTGCCCCCTTCATATCGGTCCACCAATATAACAAAATCAAATCTCGATAAGTCTTCGTACTCCCCGGATAAATGTAATACCTGGAATTATGTGCTTCCTCTAAAATCGTCTTTCAAGAATCTCTTAAAGCGGGAACCCAAATTTCCTTCTTGAACGTCTTTAACCCTTGATCATACTCTTTAAACTCAACTTTTCTACATTTTCTCTTCCAAAACATTCTTCGGATTCAATGCCTTCACTTGGGCATCCCTGACTTGCTCTAAAAGATTGGACACCAACTCAATTCTCTTTGATCTTCCTCTTATATGGACTTTTGCTGTCTTCTGGATCAACACATCCACAACGACTTTCACTTTGTCAACATGATATATTATCTCAAAGTCATAATCATTGATCATCTTTAACCACCTTTGCGGCCTCATAATCAAATCCTTTTGCATGAACACAAGTTGGAGATTCTTATGGTTAGCGTACAACTACATACATGTAATGCCTCAAAATCTTCAAAGAAAAGATGATCGCTGCTAACTCTAAATCGTGTGTCTTATATCTCGTCTCGACCTCTTTCAATTTTTGGGAAGCATAGGCAATCACCTCACCATGATGCATAAAGACACACCCGAGACCTTTAGCCGAAACATCACTGTACACAACAAAAGCTTCTATCCCATCGGGCAAAGCTAACACCGGAGCTCTACATAACTTCTTTTTCAAAACTCCAAATGCCTCTTTTTGATCTTGTCCCCTAATAAACTTCACCTCCTTTCTTGTCAACTTAGTGAGGGAACTGGCAATACGGGAGAAATCTTGAATGAAACGTCGGTAGTATCCGACTAGAACCATAAAACTAAGAACTTCAGTAGGAATCCTTGTAGGTTCCCATTTTGCAACTGCTTCAGTCTTTGCGGGATCTACCATGATTCCGACACTAGACACAATGTGCCCAAGGAATTAAACTTCTCAAAGCCAAAATCAACACTTCAAAAATTTGGCGTACAATCTCTCATCTTTGAAGACTTGCAACACTTCACAAAGATGCTTCTCATGCTCTTCTTTGTTCTTCGAATAAATAAGGATGTGATCGATGAAAATGATTACCGACTTGTCAAGAAAGGGCCTTTAAAATCGATTCATGAGATCACGAATATAATAAGAGAATTTGTAAGACCTAAAGGTGTCACAAGGAATTCATAATGAGCATAATGGGTGTTGAACGTCGTCTTCTCAACATCGCTTCCATTCACTCGAACTTGATGATACCCGAATTGGAGGTCGATCTTCGAAAAATAATTAGCTCATTGCAACTAATCAAAACGATCATCTATTCTTGGTAATGGGCACTTATTCTTGACGGTAACCTTTTTGAGCTCTCGGTAGTCGATACACATCCACATCAAACCATCTTTCTTCTTCATGAACAACATCGGGGCACCCCACGGTGATGGACTTAGACGGATGAAAACCTTATTTAACAACTCTTAAAGCTCAAACATCAACTCTTGCATTTCTGAAGGAGCTAGGCGATAAGGAGATTTGGAAATCGAATTGGCACTAGGAACTAAATCAATGCAAAACTCCATATGCCTTGCTGGCAGTAAACCAAGAAGCTCTTCGGGAAACACCTCCATACAATATCTAACAATTTTCAAATCTTCTAACTTCTTTTTCTCTTTTCTTGGATCTATCACATATGCCAAAAACGAATCACAACCTTTTCTTACACACTTATGGGCTTTAATTATTGTGATCACACTTTGCATATGTCGATTCGTCTTCCCATATATAATTGTAACACCCTAAAAGTTCAAGCCAATTTAAACTTTTAAAAACATTTCAAATCCATTACTATTACAAACTTGTTTTCAAAATGTATCATATTAGAGTATCCCATAAACAAATTCATAAAAGGTGAGGAGCTGTACGATCACGTCTTTGCCTTGCCACGATCCCCTGAAGTACCTAAAACAATAAACTGAAATTGTAAGCACGAAAGTTTAGTGAGTTACCCCCAAAATACTGATACACATACAGTCCCAATAAACATATCATAAAAAACTGAAACAGCATGTAATGGTCGACAACTTTACAAGCTGGACTACCCATGGGCCCTCAGTACGAGTATGGAATGCCTACCGAGCCCTCAGCTCGTATCTGGAATGTCATCAAGCCCTCATTACGAGTCTGGAATGTCTACCGGGCCCTCAGCTCGTATCTGGAATGCTCCCGAGTCCTTAGTATGAGTCTGGAATGCCTACCGGGCCCTCAACTCATATCTGGAATACTCTAGGGTATGTTGGCTATCGCACAGAGCAGTACCACCTCAACCCATCCCACATAACATGTCGACATGTAACAGATAAATACACATACATGTAATCAATTAGTATCACATGTAGTCCCACCGACCTACCAAATTAGTATAACAACTGGCATACATTACTAACTCAACTCAACATATCAGTAACTACTAAGATATCGAATCCAATGGGCCGACCTTGGTGCCTTAGACCCCTTAGTATAGTGAGGATAACTCACCTTGCAACTGCTGAACCGAACCACGAAAGCACAATCCTGAACCCCTGCCCCAAACTCCAACACATATAGCCATCAATGATCCATTGACATAAATATCCAAAATTACCATAACACCCCTGAAGGTCAAACAGGTCAAAGTCAAAGTCCTGGCCAAAGTCAACCTTCCTGATTGATTCTACTCGCCGAGTCAACCCGTCGACTCGGCGAGTTCTCAAACTTAGAAAACTCTCATAGCACGACTCAACTCGTCGAGTCCAAAATCTCTGAATTCCATCCTGTCCAACTCACTGAGTCGCCAACCGACTCACTGATCCGAAGCTTTAACCAAAAGAGATTGGGGTTATGCGACCTGACTCGCCGAGTCCAAGAACAGACTCGCCGAGTTGTTCTTCCAACCCGCCGAGTTCATGCCTATCTTCATATGACTCGCCGAGCCCATCCATGGAACTCGCCGAGTCTCTTCAGTCCTTCATTCATACAGAGGCTTTTTGAGCCATGTAGGGGCTCCAAACTATAGATCCACTCTTCTAGGGCATGATTCTCACGTAAAGTTGCAAACTTTACGTGAAACCAAGGAGTTAAAGGTCCAAATCACTCTAGAGCTAGGATTTAAGACAAAGGGGCTTCACCAACAACTCATTGACTGATGCTTTATGACATTCTAGACTAATACAAGTCTAGATCTGGAGTAGCAACTTCAGATCTAAACTCCAAACCCGAAATAGATATCAAACATACCAAAATGGCCCGAAATCTCATCCATGAATAGATCTAGATGCAAAAGAGTGAAGGTAACAACTTATTACCTCCAAGATGTGCCTAAACTGAAATATATTCGGGATCTACACCACTCTCTTGATGTAAGCCCTTTTGATCTTCAAGTTTCTTCCACTAGAAACAACTTCCAAAGCTTCAATCTCTCTCCAAAGGCCTCACACACACGAGCTTAGGGTTTTCTGGTTCTCAATGGCAATAAGGAGGCTGAGAGAAGGACATAAAGTCCTTTAAATAGGGTGCAACCCTCGAGATAAGGGTTTTTCTCATTCCAGCACCAACTCGTCGAGTCCAGCCTCCGGCTCGGCGAGTTGGTCACTTAATTTGCGACCCAAAACCCGCTCCGACTCGACGAGTAAGCATATCTACTCGTCGAGTCCCTTCTTCGAAATTACACTTTAAACCCTTAAATCATACTTCTGAAATTCGGGATGTTACAATAATACTTTTTACATGGTGATGATAATATCTTCGAGGTCTTTCAGTCATCAGGATTATGCTTCAGTCTTCGACATATGAACTTCCATCAGCATATCATAAACTATAAGTATAATGTATATTTTTCATCATGAAATCCATATAAGTATGTGACTCAACAATTATCTAATTCTTGTAACATGTAACCTAACATATTCTCTTGACAGTTACCTGGTATTAATGGTGGTTCCTAAAACATAGATCAAGAAACATTCGAGCATAGAGTTCTTTCCAGTGCACTGCCTAAACCGGACATCCTATCATATCATATGTAATCCATACTAGCATGCAGTTCTAGAGGCTCATACTGAAGGCATACAAAAGCATCTCTCCTAACATACAATTATGAGCAAATCCTTAACCCTAATCTAGCATGCTATACACATATACATATACTGAAACAAATAAACATGTATGGGTATTTTTGGGAGTACTTACTCGAGCTCGGCCGATTGCACGTATCACACCCCACTTTTATAAAACCTTTTAGACAATCTTTTTCTTTTTACCAATTCCTTAGTTTGAGTTTAGACACACCCAAGAGTGTACCCGAATCCCTCAAACAAAGGCTCCGATACCAACTTTTAACGTCCCAAAAATACCAAATGAAATTTTTTGTTTTAAATCAACCAAAATCATCAACCATTCATTTCAATAACAATCAAAGTATGTCAATGTAGAAAATAGTTATCAGAGTACAATCCAAAATCATAAAATACAGAGAATGGGTGGATGTTGTGCCATCATGTCGGGCCCTTTCCCTTCGAACGGGAAGTGAAAAACATTTTAAACATAAACTGTAAGAATAAAGCTTAGCGCGTTCCCCAAAATACCACATACCATACATACAACGGGCCCTGCCCGATACAGATCTATCAGTAACATGCAATGGGTCCCCCCAACAAATTCACCAGGCTCTCCCTAGCATCGGGGCTTACCTGATATACATACAAACACATACAATACATGCAAGATTCATACAGACATCTAGCATCTTATAAACATAAATCAATAGGCCGACATTGGTGCCTTCGACCCGCAAATTTTGTGAAGAGACTTACCTCAAACTGGAGATAACTGAATCACACACACACTGTTGCTACAAAGGCTCCTCATACTAAACATATCCAATACCAACCCTATATAATAATTAGGGTTATAACCCATAATCAAAGGCCAGTTTCATAATCGCTCTCACTAGGGTAAAAGTCCATTTTACCCCTTCCAAGCTAGACCCACCCAAACATGGCCCAAGGCCGGAAAATGGCCCAAAAACACTTCTGGGAGTATGCCATGCGTACTCCTTCCTTACGCTCGGCATACTGAGCTTCAACAAAAAAAGGGTTTGTGGCTTAACATGTTACGCCCTGCGTACCCATAAGTTACACCCGACGTACTCCTATGTTGTCCAAAACCAATTTTGAGCTCTTAATACCTAAAGACTATACATCCAACTCATAGATCTTAATCTTAAGAGGGTCTTAACTGATAAATTCGACAACTTTAAGCTTTTTCATGGCCTAATAGATCCCAAAATCAAACCCTAAGTCCAAAACACTCTTTAATACCCTCAAACTCTTGCATGAGTGAGAAATGGCAACAAAGACTTCATTTTTATGACATAAGATCCTCATAAACAACATAAAGTAACAAACTTAAGCTCTGGAGTATCTTTTACTCATAAGAACCACACCATAGGACCAAAAGCATGCAAATCTCAAAGCTAGTCTAGATCTAAGCCATAGAATCATAAAGGTAAGAGCTTTATACCTCCAAAAGCTTGCAAATGTGATGAAGGCACTGGATATTCAAGCTCTAGCCACAACAATCCTCAAGGAAAAACTTTTATTCCTTCACTATGTACTAAGAGCACACAAGCTAATCAAATCAATGATTAGGGTTTCGAAACACTAGTTGGGGAGGACGGAGGTTGAATATGGGGAGGCCTCAAGGGACTTAAGGTCCTTAAATAGGGGATCGACCCTAAAATTTAGGGTTTGGGATATGCATGAGTACGCCATGCGTACTCCTTATGTACGCTCTGCGTACTCCTTACGTACGCCCGACATACTTGAGGAAGCCCACGTCCATCTGAAGTGACCTACGCCCATCGTACTCATCAAGTACGCCATGCGCGGGGACTGATTTTGCAAGGAATTTAATAATTAAGCTAGAATCGAAAATACCTGGAAACGGATTTTACGCCCATAATTCAGAAAAATTCCAAAGCAAGCTTTGAAGTTGATGGGTGAATGAATGAGTTCTTCAAAGAATTAAGGCGTGACAATGGTTAGTTCCATTTTTGTCAAACAAGAGATTAGAAGATGACATCCAAAGAAGTGTGGAGATTCTGACTATTTTCCACAAAGAGGTTATCAGAGATCATTGGGATGATAAGGATATGGTGATTGGTTCATTGTTAGAACATGTGAAGAAAAAGGCTACTAACAAAGGTGTTATGGATAAGGATAAAGCAAAATTGCAAAGAGATGCAAAAAGGAAAGATTACAAGAATTATGAACTAGGAGAAAGTTCGGGTAAAAATGGTGCAAAGGAAGCTTATAAAAAGAAAGTTGCTAATTACAAAAAGAGGAGGCATGAATTGAAGATGAACAAGTAGGTACCCTTCAAAATCACTGAAATCACTTAAGTGAAGGGTGAAGTTCGGCTCATGACTTCATAAAAAGAAGTGTTTTGCTTTGCGGGAGCCAACCAGACATTTAGTTTGCATCTTTATTTTTAGTTTATTTTATTCTTAGTTTTTGAATAAAGTTTTCAAGTTTAATTATCATATGTTGCTTTGATATGTTTTTCTAGCTCTAATGTTTTTTCTGATATAGAGAATAGGTGATTAGAAAAAGAAAGAGGCAAGAGGCATGACAACAGTTAAATGTGACATGGATTTACGACATGGAGAATCAAAGGAGTTGTTCATTGAGTTATTATTGTTTTATTGGGAAAGAGCTTATACGAGAGACTAGAAGGTGTCTGATCAACAATTATCCGAGTTGATTTTACTTCAACGATTAGAAGTTACATTTTTCCAACACTCTCTTTGGTGATGGTTGTTCATATTGGTAATTCCTAGCACCGGGGTGTTTGTCATTGCTTATTTAAAACAACTTGCACTTATTTTGTAAAAGTGTTTATTAGCTTTTCTGGTGCTTGGTAAAATCCGTTTACATGTGTAAAATGACTTATCTACCATATAAGCCTCCTTCTCGAAAACTATTAGGGGATATTCTAATATCAAACTGCAATAAGCTAATAAGGAGAATGTGAATCCTCTTTATGCTTCAAAGGGTCTAATTGTTGATTATAGAGATTGATTATTCCGTTTGATTGAGCAAGTTTGAAGGTGAATATTGTTTTTGGTTATCCGTACTTTATTTTAGGGAAATTAAGTAATCTAACCATTATAAATAACCGTTTCAAAGAAAATAACCATTTTTTCAGCTTTTTAAAACGAACCACTTTTTCGTGAATGTTTCTTTCCAAACTACTGTTCATATTACGAAGTTCTTCTTTTATCAAATAAATCTCTTTACTTATATCCGAAATGTCTATTTCGGTATGTTTAAATGATCACTTACTCCTGAATGATCCATTATGAATTACGATCTTCAAATTTCAGAGGTATTTTTTAGTTTTTTTTCTTTCCAATTTTATTTTTTTAAAGAAATATCCATACTATTATTGGAAATGTCAATTTCGAAGTATCTAATGTCATCGTTTTTCAGTAAAATGTCTGATTTTATGCATTAATATCGTATATGATTTACATTTACTATGTTTGTTTAAAATTTTGCTAGATTTAAGTAAAAACGAATTTATTTCTCGAAATTACGGAATTGTTCATTGGATTTCAGACTTGTTGTTAATATTCCGAAGTTTTTTTTTTAAATCAAAAATTTCAGTCCGGAATCCAAAATCTTGGTCCGGAAATCCAAAATATCAGTCTAAAATGTAATTTTTTTTGTTAGATTTTTTTTTTGTTCCGGAATATTTATTCCAGACTAAATGATTATTTTTTGCTAAAAACAATTTTTTTGGTTATTTTTCTTCTAATACACATTAATGGTTTTTAATTAGACTACTTAATTCTCCCAAACTTACTCTTTAGTTGATTCAAAACAATATCAACTCCAACCAAAATTTAAAGTTACACAAACTCATCACTTTGCGCAATTATTTAATTATTCTCTTTTTCCGAAATTCTTATTAAACTTTTGAACACATAAAAATCCAAACTACCTCACTACCTGACCAATATCATAAAAGTTAACATTCTGATACCAATACCAACAATATTGACTTCTTAATAAATAATCATGGCCTTTCACTAATCAGTAGTACTCAGACAACCAAACCACATCAAGAACAGCAGACATGGCAAGCAAGAAGCAGCTGAAGAATCCAAATCCGATTGCAACAGCAACACGATCACAGAAGCTATGTAACGGCTTACAGAAATTTGGTAGCGATGAATGTTTGATCCCTGTTCGATTCAGATTCGTCACTCCTGATGCAGCCGATCCAGCACTCATCATTGCATAAGCAAAAACCTGCTTCATCGATCATCGATTAATCATCACTCATCACTATCAGTTATCAACTGATTGTTTGATTCATAGATCGAAGTAAAGAATTTCGGATTAATTTACCTGATCACCAGCAAATACAAGCCATGCATGTTTCCTTGAAGAAATTGCCGAAGATTTCCTTAGCAGCATATTTGATGTTATGAGCAGTTGAAGAAATGAATGAACTGCTACAGCTCCCGATACTCCGACCAAATAGCTGTTCATCAACATCATAACATTTTTGTCAATGGAAATGCGAAGATCTTATACGAATTTTTCATCAAACACCTTATCTGCGTACTTCAGAGACATTTGCTGATACGATTTAAGAAAAAAATTTGAGGCTAATGCAAAAGGGGCTTACTCGAAGGAATCGGAGAAGGACCATTTCGAGTAAACAGGGAGGTTAAATCCGTAGAGCGAGATCGTCGACTTCTCTTTCGCGGAGGTCATTACGACGACGGACGCCACCGACGCCGATACACAAACAAGCCGTAAAGCCAAATGCATCACGTCGTAGTTCCGCGGAAGCTTCGTGCTACTCATGGTGGCGCAGTCGACCTCCGCCGCAACTTTAGTAGTAGGAGCGGAGTGATCTGCAGGTATGGTTATGGGTATGGCAATGGCAGCATCCGGTGGCGTTTTGAGCATGGTGCTCATATCTGTTTGATCCCCTGGAGACTGTGAAGCATTGTGGAGGAGAATGTGGAGGCTTAAATGGCGGAGTGGAAGGGGGAGGGGGAGAGACACGTGGCGGTGGTGAAGGTGGTCAAGTGGTCCGTGACCGGAGAGATTTTTGTTTGTATTTGAGGCTCATCAACCGATACGCCATTAGTGGTGGCTCTGCTGAGTAAATGTGATACCCATTTGGCCATTTCGCAGTTGTTGGTCCAATGGCTTCATCAAATGAGGTATGGTGTTCTATAACATTAGGTTTCGTATTTAATTGAAATTTGATAAGATGTGACAGAGTTTTTACTTGATTTTTGAAACCAGAGTTTTTGTATGGTATATTGAAAGAATGATTATATGTAATGTGATAAATTTGATTTTAATTTTTTGGATAGTTTTGATATAGGAATAAGAAGTGTCGATTTTAATATATATTTAGGTATAAACCAATTGATTCAAGATATGTTTTATTTTTTTGTAAGAATGGGAATGGATCAACTGAGTAAGAACAAGACTCGAAAGTTTTCAAATAAAAAATAATTCAAATAAATACAGCGTCTATGTCGATTTATTTAAAAAGTTATATTGGCATTGTCATAATAACAAGACTACAATAATAATATAATTTTTTTTTTAAATGCACACTATTTTTTTACACTAATACACAAAATCGAATAGTTGCACGGAGCACTGTAGAGGTCTGCTTCTGTTTAGAACCATAGCCTTAGTCCTATGCTTTGGACAAACTCAAGCACTCAACAATATCAATTTTTGTTTATGTATTTGAATTTTAATAATAATATAATTTTTTTATGTGCACACTAAATAATTTTTTTACATTAATACGAAAATATTTAGTAGTTGCATGGAATCCCTCGGAACGTTCAGTAGGTTCGTCCCTGTTTAGAACCATAGCCTTAATCTTACGCTTTAAACCAGCTCAACCATATAAACTTTTGTTTATGTATTTGAACTTCAATAATAATATAATTTTTTTTTTTGGAGGTATAAACTAATTAACTTTTTTTTTTTACATCTAAAAAATCAAGTAGACATATGTAACCCCTCCAGACACTCTATATGTATGCCTCTGTTTAGAATCATAACCTTAATCCTATGATCCGGACAAACTCAACCCTAATCCTTTAGCTTTATAGTTTCTCCTAAAAATGGTCATTATGATACTTTTTCCCTTAAATTGTCTCAACAAACAAACCTTACACACATATGGTTTGTATGGTGGATTTTGTTAAATTGGTTCATTAAGTTGAAAGAATTTTGGATAATGATAATTTTGTCATTATATGAAACTTGTTTAAGGAACAATTATGAAATTTTACACAAGAAACATTTGAAATATTACAATTTTAGTCTCTCATTTTTTATTTTTTTTATTTTCAACCTTTTTTTCACAATTTTGTTATTATATATATATATATATATATATATATATATATATATATATATATATAATATACTTTTATATATAAATAATTTTTGTTTTCAAGATTTTATCTAAAGTATTTAAATTACAATACATAATTAAGTATTTCATTTTCTATTTTCGATCTAAAAATATTTGAAGCGTAAAATCATCATTTTATTACTTTTAATTTTTATATGATGTAATTTTTAAGATTTATTTTCATTTATCTTATACAAATATATTTATTTTATGAAAAAAACATGATGTGTAATTATAAAAAAATATATGTTATTATAAAAATAATAGTATGTTGCTATTTTATTTTAAAAATATAAGTATGTTGTTTTGAGTTAAAGATAAAAATATGTTTCGGTTTTGATTTCATAATATAAGTACAGTAAAATTTATGTTGCTTCGATATAAAATTTTGATATTTCATTTTAAAAAATTATTTAGTTTTATCAAATTTTGAATATATTCTTTAATAAGAGATAAACTTTTCAAATCAAAATAAAAAAACGTCTGTTAGCTAATAGTTAACTTCGCTGCTACACATGCTAAAATAATTAATCATATGAATAATATGATATTAAATTCCTCTTAATTCATTTTATTTAATGGAAAATAAATATTTTAAAGAAATTAATTTCATATTATTTTCGTTTAATTCCGTTTAATATGACATTAATTATGTTTAATTCGTTTTATATAAGTATATTAATTTTTTTATTTTCTATTAAATAAAATAAATTAAATGGAACTAATGTCATATTGTTCATATGGTTAATTACTTAGCATACGTAGCAGCATAGTTAAGTATTAGCAGAATAGTTTTTTTTTTTGAAAAATTTATGTCTTATTAAGGAATATATTCAAAATTTTATAAAGATAAATAATATTTTTAAATTAATCATCAAAATTTTATATCGAAGCAATATAAAATTTATTGTACTTATTATGAAATCAAAACTGAAACATATTTTTATTTTTAACTCAAAACCACATACTTATATTTTTAAAATAATATAGTATCATACTTTTATTCCTATAATAATGTATTTTTTTATAATAACACATCATGTTTTTTTCATAAAAATAAATATATTTGTATAAGATAAATGAAGATAAATTTAAAAATTACATCATATAAAAATTAAAAAGTAATAAAATGATGTTTTACGCTTCAAATATTTTTAGATAAAAAACAAAAAACAAAAATATTTAATTTTGTGTTGTAATTTAAATATTTTAGATAAAATTTAGACAAAAAAAATTATTTATATATTTAGAAAATATATAATAACAAAATTGTGAAAAAAAGTGCCAAAAATGTAAAAGGAAAAAAAATGTAAGAGGTTAAAATTGTAATATTTCAAGTGGTTCTTGTGTAAAATTTCACAAATAATCCTTAAACAGGTTTCACAAAATTACAAAAATAGTCTTTATATAAATTTCTTTCGACTTAACGGATCCATCTAACGGACAACTATGGTAAAAACTATTAGTAACTTTGTATGCAAGGTTTGCTCCGTAGGAACAATTATAGGGAAAAAAGTTTCCTATAAACCATATTAGGGAAAAACCGTAACGTTCAATAATAATATAATTGTTTTTTTTAGGTGCACACTAATCAATTTTTTTACACTAATATGAAAATATCAAGTAGTTGAATGGATACCCTCGGGACACTTTATAGGTATGTCCTGTTTAGAACCATAACATTAATCGTACGCTTTGGACCAACTCAACCATATCAACTTTTGTTTATATATTTGAACTTCAATATTAATATAATTGTTTTTTCGTAGGTGCATACTAATTAATTTTTTCACTAATACAAAAAAAATCTAGTAGTTGCATGATGAGAATAGGCGGATACCCGACCAAACCGGAACCGAAATCGACAATTCCTAGGATGTTGGAACCGGAACCAGTTACATTGGTTTTTAAAATTTTAGAACCGCTCCTGGAAGTGCCGTCGGAATCGGTTCTGGTTCCGGATACCCGCTTGCTAAAAAATTTCAAACTATTTTAAACCAAAAAATATAAATTGTTTACCAATGGTCTATTTAATTAGACCCTCTAATTATTGTTTTAAAAACATTCCAATCTATTTAAAGATATCGGCAAAAACCTTAGCACATCTCCAATGAGTTTTTTTATAACTTGTTATTATTGACCTGTTATAAATTGTTTCCAATGGAGCACATCACTTTTTTGCTTATTTTTATTGATCACTCAATATATATTTTAATTCACTCATTCATTATATTTTAGTTTTTAATCAATTTCTTTATTTACTAGTTAATTTTTCATTTCATTTTATTTAATTTATCTATCAAATATTTTGTGACATTTTACGAAGTTTTAGAAGTATTATAAAAATATGTTTAACTTCAAACAAAAGATACTATCGCCTTTGTGTTTAAAAATGACTAACTACATGGAGGGGGTTATATATAACATTTTAAATAGATAATGATAGATTAGTTATATTTAAAGAAAAAGCTAATGAAAGAGGTTAACCATTGGAGAGATCATCTATTTAGAAGTTAAAGTTAATGAAATGAAGATGTGGTAATAAGTTTAAGCTATAGCATAGCTCAACCATTAGAGATCCTATTATAAAGGAGTGAACTAATGAGTGTTCTTGTTTTATAAGATGAATAATTAACCTTGAAGCAAGCAATGTGAGATACCGCTTAGGGCTGTCAAATCGGGCTGTCGTGTCGTGTTTTTGTCTGACACGACACGACACGAAAAGGTTTTGTGTAACACGAACATGACACGACACGATATTGTGTTTTTTTCACTAACACGAAAAACGAACCAATTCAAATATGACAACACAACACGACACGACAAAGATAACATTACATAACTATTAGTTTATTTAATTCATACTTAATAATATATAACAGGTCAAAAACGACAAACATGTAACTACGTAAATTTTCAAAACAATTTTCCATTTTTCAACAACCAAAATTTATATTTAAAACATTCTCAAAACACATGTTCCACAGTAGTTATCAAATAAAACATATCCCAAGCTCACAAATAAAATCTCCTGACTGTGTGTACGGATCACGCCGGCGCCTTTCCACGGTCATCGCTAGTACCTGAAACACATAACACAACAACTGTAAGCATAAATGCTTAGTGAGTAACCCAAAATACCGCATACAACACATACGCCACTCGAGGCTACAGTACAACCCTCCGGTCGATGTGTCTCTGCGGGACCCTCCAGTCCCGTAGCTCGTTGGACCCTCTGGTCCGGTCATAGCTCGTTGGGCCTTCTGGCCCGGTCTGAATCGTTGGACCCTCCGGTCTGGTCTGTATCGTTGGACCCGCCGGTCTGGTCTGTATCGTTAGACCCTCCGGTCCGGTCTATACAATCATATAACATACATATATCACATAGCACATAATCTCATTCATAGCACATAATCTCATACATAGCACATAAGACCCTCCGGTCAACACATAAATACCACTCTAGGTAACGTATAGTGAAAAGACTCACCTCAGGTAACTCGGAAATCTCGGACTATGTGAAATAGGATCTAGCCTCCGCCTAATCATATGAAATAAACACTCGACATCAACACATTTCCCAAGGCTAGACCATTCCCTCTCTTAGCATTGTCAGGAGGGTAAAACACCATTTTACCCCTCTCATGGCTCAAATACCCTAAAGTTGACCAAACCCTAAAAGTCAACAAAAGTCAACCCTCCGGGTTACACTGCGCGTACCAAACATGTATGCTGGGCGTGCCCGGTGCCTCACGGAATCGGGGTGCGCGACCCCTTACGCTGTGCGTACTGGAATTACGCCCAACGTAACTCCCAGTTTTAGTCATTTAGCTTTTGAGGTCTTAAACAGTTAAGACTCACATCCAACTTCTAGATCTGACCATTTCTAAGCCTCTTAATCCATAAAGTCGATGACTTTAAGCCTTTGCATGGTTGAACAAGTCACTAACACCCATGACATACCATTTCTAACCCTGGAAAGCTCAAAACTCAAGTATGTCCTCATATCAACGACCAAGATGGAAACTTTATGGATCTAAACCACAAATATCACTAGAAAGGGATAGATCTCGGACCATGGAGCACTTACACTCATAAAGTCTCCACCTTTGGGACTTTTAACCCTAGAAATGGTCCATGCAACAACAAATCAAAATGAAGAGGAAAGTTTTGAACTTTATACCTCTAAATTCAGCTACTTTCTCTGTAGATCTCAGATCGAAACTTGCACTTCAAGCTCTAACCTCCACAAGCTCCTTTCCTTCTTCTTTACTATCACACCAAGGCACTTTGAGCTCAAAAATCACACACACTCACTAAGGACGATGGAAGGGTCTCTCTTAGGGTTTTACTCACTGATATGGAGGCTAAGAAATAAGCCTTAGCATCCTTTAAATAGTGCACAAGCCAACAATTAGGGTTTGCATCTGGACACATTACGCCCAACGTAACCCTGGGTATGCCCAGCGTACCTAGGTGAGTCCGCGTCCAAATTAAGCGCATGAGTACGCGCAGCGTACACCCCAGTACGCCCAACGTACTCATTTGCTACTAAAACTCTTTCAAGGGACCACCCTTGACAATTGGACAAAATGGAAGGACTTAAATAGCTTTACCTGGATTTTGGGATGTTACAATTCTCCCCCACTATAACCAAACGTCTCCCTCGAAGTCTCATGCTGAAAACAACTCCGGATGCTGCTCCCGCATCTCTGACTCCGTCTCCCAAGTCAGCTCAGACCCCTTCCGATGCTGTCACTGGACCTGAACCAGAGGCACCTCCTTGTTCCTCAGAACCTTGACCTTTCGGTCCAAGATCGCGATCGGTCTCTCGATATAATTTAACCTTGAGTCCACCTGGATATCATCTAATGGCACTACCGCTGACTCGTTGGCTATACACTTCCTCAGCTGGGACACATGGAAGGAGTCATGAATTTAGCTCAACTCCGCAGGTAGCTCCAATCCGTATGCTACCCTGCCCACCCTTGCGGTCACCCTGAATGACCCAATATACCGGGGCCCCAACTTGTCCCTCTTCCTGAAACGGATCACTCATTTCCAAGGAAACACTTTCAGGAGTACAAGATCCCCGACCTGAAACTCGAGCTTTGATCGACGCCTATCCGCGTAACTCTTCTGACGTCTCTGGGCCATCAACAATCTCTGTCTAACCTGCTGAATCTGCTCTGTCATCTAGAGCACTATCTCAGTGCTGCCCATCACTCGCTGCCCTACTTTTCCCTAACAAATGGGAGTCCGGCACCTCCTCTCATACAACAGCTCAAAGGGAGGCATACCAATGCTCGAATGGTGGCTGTTGTTATAAGAAAACTCAGACAAAGGCAGATACGTGTCCCAACTCCCTCCGAAGTCCAACACACATGCCCGAAGCATATCTTCGAGCGTCTGAATCGTCCGCTCACTCTGTGCGTCTGTCTGCAGGTGGTAAGCGGTACTGAAATGCAACCTGGTACCCAACTCCTCATGAAACTTCTTCCAGAATCTGGAAGTGAAACGCACATCCTGATCCGACACAATCGAGATCGGTACGCCATGTCGCGATACCACCTCCCTCACATACACCTCTGCCAACCTTTCCGCGGAAAAGCTCTCACTGATAACAAGGAAATGAGCGCTCTTCGTCAACCGGTCAACGATCACCCAAATTGCATCAACACCTCTCGTTGTCCACGGCAATTTGGTGATGAAATCCATAGAAATATGCTCCCACTTCCATTGGGGAACCTCAAGTAGCTGCAACTTGCCATGCGGACGCTGATGCTCGGCCTTAACCCTACGACAAGTCAAGCACCTCTCCACGAACCACGCCACATCCCTTTTCATACAGGGCCACCAGTACTCTCGCTTCAGGTCCAAATACATCTTAGTGGCCCCTGGATGAATCGAAAACCTCGATCTATGCACCTCCTCCATCAGAATGGTACGCGCTACACCTGCAAACGGTACCCAAATCCGACCCTGAAAGGTCAAAAGCCCTCGACTATCGGTGGTGAACCCAGATACCTGCCCGACCACCCGCTCCCTCTTGTGGTTCTCCGGTAATACGGCCTCCACTTGAGCCTCCCGAATGGTGTCCAACACCGGCGTCATGACTGTCAGTCGCATGCAGATATCTCGAATCGGGGTACTCTCTGCCCTACGGCTCAGAGCATCAGCTACAACATTAGCTTTGCCCGGGTGATACAGGATTTCACAATCGTAATTGTTTACCACGTCCAACCATCTTCGCTAACGCATGTTCAGGTTTGGCTGATCCATCAGATACATTAAGCACTTGTGGTTCGTGTATATGATACACCAAACCTTATACAAATAGTGACGCCAGATCTTGAGGGCGAACACCACAGCCCCCAGCTCTAGATCGTGAGTAGGATACCTCGTCTCATGAGGCTTCAGCTGCCTCGATGCGTATGTTATCATCACATGCCCTCTCTGCATCAGCACCGCACCCAGTCCCGATATCGATGCGTCACAATATACCACAAAGTCATCCATTCCATCCGGAAGGGCCAACACTGGGGCTTCACACAATCTCTGGCGAAGCGTCTCAAATGAGGCTTGCTGCTCTAGACCCCAACTAAAAATCACGCCCTTCCGGGTCAACCTGGTGAGAGGAACCGCAATCTTGGAGAAATACCTGATGAATCTCCGATAATAGCCGGCCAATCCCAGAAAACTCCTGATCTCGGTGGGAGATCTCGGCACCACCCAACTCATCACCACCTCAATCTTGGCCGGATCAACCATTATCCAATTCTGGTTTACAAGGTGTCCCAAGAACTGGACCTCTCGCAACCAGAAGTCACACTTGGAGAACTTAGTGAAAAGCTTATCCGCCCTCAACACCCCGAGAATCTCTATCAGATGATCCTCATGCTGCTCCTTAGATCTCGAATAAACCAATATGTCATCAATGAATACGATCACCAAACGATCCAACATCGGCTTGCATACCTTGTTCATGAGATCCATGAACACTGTCGGTGCATTGGTGAGCCCAAAAGGCATCACCACGAACTTGTAATGCCCATAACGAGTTCTGAATGTCGTCTTCTGGACATCCTTATCTCGCACTCTCATCTGATGATACCCAGACCTCAAATCGATCTTGTAGAACCAAGATGCTCCCTGCAATTGATCGAACAAATCATCGATCCTTGGTAACGGATAACGGTTCTTGACCGTCAACTTGTTCAACTCCCGATAATCAATGCACATCCGTTGTGAACCATCCTTTTTCTTGACAAAAAGGATCGGCGCTCCCCAAGGTGAGCTACTCGGTCTAATAAACCCCTTCCCTAGCAGCTCCTGAAGCTGCGAGGATAACTCCTGCATCTTTGGTGGCGCCAGGCGGTAGGGCGCCTTGGCGATTATTGCTGCCCCCGGAACCAAATCGATACGAAACTTTACTTGCCTCTCGGGAGGCACATCTGGCAATTCCTCGGGAAAAACATCCGGGAACTCGCACACTATCGGGACCTCCTCAATCGAACTTGGCCTCCCAGCGGCCACTCGTGTGTCCATCACATAGGCCACAAACCCACTACAACCCTGTTGTAGACTCTGCCTCGCCCTAGCAGCCGAACAAAATGCTGACTCAGGATGGGTACCCTCGTCGTACACCATAAGTACTCCCCCACTAGGGTCTCGTATCGTCACCAACTAACGCTCTCAGTCTATAACAGCTCCAAATCGGCTCAACCAATCCATGCCCACTATGACACATACGTCCCCCATCGCAATCGGGACTAGATCAATCGGGAACTCCACACTGAAGATCTCAAGTCTACATCCTCGAATCACCTCCGTGGCATACACCGCTCGCTCGTTAGCTATAGAAACTCGCAAAGGTCGGCTCAATGCCTCTCGACAAATACTCATATGATGACTAAAAGCTAACGACACAAAAGATCAACACGCTCCCAAGTCAAATAGCACCAAGGCAGGCACATAATTCACAAGAAAAATACCTACGCATATCATAATATAAGCATAATATCTCAGACTCAAAATAAATAGAGGGAAGAATACATAGCAGCCACAGCGTCGGGTGCTGCGCGGACCTCCTCCGCTGTCAACTGGAAGGCTCTCCCGCGAGCCTTCGGCACCTCGGCCTTCGCTGGCTGAACCTTGGTATCCCTAGCAGCAGGCGCAGATCCCTACGCTGATCCTTGATGTAGCTAAGGGCACTCGGCCTTCCGATGCCCGGTCTGGTTGCAATGGAAGAAAACCGAAAATCCCTTGGGGCAATCCCTCGCGATATGCCCCTCCTTCCCACACTTGTAACATACCCCCGCTCTGTACGTCCCCTCGTGACTCTTGCCGCACTTCCCACAAGTGCGGCCCTTCGCACCCCCAAATCTCGAATCAGCGAGCTTTGCCCGCTTGGCTGCCGGCTGAGACTGTGTCGGCCACCGATCTTTTCTCTGAGACTCCGCCTCCTCCCTGGCCTGAGTCTCCAGCTCGATCTCTCTCTTCCGGGCATTTGCCTGGAGTTCGACAAATGTCCGGTAAGTCGAGTTCGCCACGAACTCCCGAATATCTCTCCTCAGAACACTCAGATATCGGCTCATGCATGCCTGCTCGGTAGACACCTGCTCAAGGCAAAACATCGCCCTCTCATGAAACTTCCGAGTAATCACAGTAACTAAATCAGTACCCTGCTTGAGGGTCAAAAACTCCTGAGCCAGTCGTTCCCTTTCCATAGGGGGGACGTAATCATCATGAAACATGGTGGTGAACCTTTCCCAGGTCACCGCAATAAGCTCAGCTGGGGTGAAATCTGCTGATACAAATTTCCACCAGTCCTTCGCCTCCAGACGAAGCTGGTTCAGCACGAACCGCACCCTTAAATGCTCCAGACACGAACAAGTGTAAAAACATCCCTCAACATCTGCAATCCATCTCATCGCAGCGATCGGATCCTGCATCCCATCGAACTCTGGTGGCTTCGTGTTGCTGAACTCCCGATACAGCAACGAATCACCTCCCTGCGGCCTGGCAGCAGTGACGGCTGCGGTGGCCGCAACAACAGCAACATCAGTAAGCGCGGCATACCTCTCATCAAAAGACTCAATCAGCGTGGTCTTGATAGACCCAAACATCTCCGGTATCTCAGCTCGTATGGTCGTAGCCACTTCCTCATGAATCAACCAACGGATCTCCTCGTCGCTGACATTGCTGCTCCCAGGTGTGTGTCGTGTCCCAACCATGGTGTATCTGGAATACAACATAAAAGCATCAGAGACTCGTTCGATCATACTCGTAGTCGATAACGCCACCCTACTCGCCCCGTGGTATCCTAAGGATTCTTACTTGGACTGCTCACTGATCCAGTGTCTTCAGTAGTACGGGCCCTATACTACCGACCACACCGCATCAGTATTCTCCCCAAGTCCGCCTCCTTGGATCCCAGATCACAAGTACTTTACTCTCGCTATGCATTAACTACCCTCCGGTAGACCCCTCATAAGCTCCTCACTGCTACCTATTCACTCTCAAGGCATCTCATAGCAGCAATATTCTCCTAGGCTAAGGCATCACAAATCAGACCACTCTAGTCCTAATATGAATACCTGGCCTACTCTAGCATGCACAACATAACATATCATATCTCATAACACATAATGTAAGGGTATTTTGGGGATTCACCGTTCGGGCGCTGGCTGACCGTACACACTGCTCCGCTCTGGTTTGTTTTATTGTTGAAAATTTCTCAAATCCTCAGTTTGAGTTCAGATAAGCCCGAAGGTGCATCCGAGTCCCTCAAACCAAGGCTCTGATACCAACTTGTAACAACGTAAATTTTCAAAACAATTTTTCATTTTTCAACAACCAAAATTTATATTTAAAACATTCTCAAAACACATGTTCCACAGTAGTTATCAAATAAAACATATCCTAAGATCACAAATAAAATCTCCTGACTGTGTGTACGGATCATGTCGGCGCCTTTCCACGGTCATCGTTAGTACCTGAAACACATAACAGAACAACTGTAAACATAAATGCTTAGTGAGTTCCCCAAAATACCGCATACAAAACATACGCCACTCGAAGCTATAGTACGACCCTTCGGTCGATGTGTCTCAGTGGGACCCTCCAGTCCCGTAGCTCGTTGAACCCTCTGGTCCGGTCATAGCTCGTTGGGCCCTCTGGCCCGGTTTGAATCATTAGACCCTCCGATCCGGTTTGTATCGTTGGACCCTCCGGTCCGATCTATACAATCATATAACATGCATATATCACATAGCACATAATCTCATTCATAACACATAATCTCATACATAGCACATAAGACCCTCCTGTCAACATATAAATACCACTCTAGGTAACGTATAGTGAGAAGACTTACCTCGGGTAACTTAGAAACTCGGAAATCTCGGACTCTATGAAATAGGATCTAGCCTTCGCCTAATCATATGAAATAAACACTCGACATCAACACATTTCCCAAGGCTAGACCATTCCCTCTCTTAGCATTGTCAGGAGGGTAAAACACCATTTTACCCCTCTCATGGCTCAAATACCCTAAAGTTGACCAAACCCTAAAAGTCAACAAAAGTCAACCCTCCGGGTTACACTGCGCGTACCAAACATGTATGCTGGGCGTGCCCGGTGCCTCACGGAATCGGGGTGCGCGACCCCTTACGCTGTGCGTACTGGAATTACGCCCAACGTAACTCCCAGTTTTAGTCATTTAGCTTTTGAGGTCTTAAACAGTTAAGACTCACATCCAACTTCTAGATCTGACCATTTCTAAGCCTCTTAATCCATAAAGTCGATGACTTTAAGCCTTTGCATGGCTGAACAAGTCACTAACACCCATGACATGCCATTTCTAACCCTAGAAAGCTCAAAACTCAAGCATGTCCTCATATCAACGACCAAGATGGAAACTTTATGGATCTAAACCACAAATATCACTGGAAAGGGACAGATCTCGGACCATGGAGCACTTACACTCATAAAGTCTCCACCTTTGGGACTTTTAACCCTAGAAATGGTCCATGCAACAACAAATCAAAATGAAGAGGAAAGTTTTGAACTTTATACCTCCAAATTCAGCTACTTTCTTTGTAGATCTCAGATCGAAACTTGCACTTCAAGATCTAACCTCCACAAGCTCCTTTCCTTCTTCTTCACTATCACACCAAGGCACTTTAAGCTAAAAAATCACACACACTCACTAAGGACGATGGAAGGCTCTCTCTTAGGGTTTTACTTACTGATATGGAGGCTGAGAAATGAGCCTTAGCATCCTTTAAATAGTGCACAAGCCAACAATTAGGGTTTGCATCTGGACACATTATGCCTAGCGTAACCCTGGGTACGCCCAGCGTACCTAGGTGAGTCTGCATCCAAATTAACCGCATGAGTACGCGCAACGTACACCCCAGTACGCCCAGCGTACTCATTTGCTACTAAAACTCTTTCAAGGGACCACTTGACAATTGGACAAAATGGAAGGACTTAAATAACTTTCCCTGGATTTTGGGATGTTACAAAATACGAAAAACACGACAGACACATGCTCAATCGTGTCAATTTCGTGTCGATTTATGAACACGAACACGACACGACACGACGTCGTGTTTTTTAAACTTGACACGAAAACGACACGAACACGAATTCAAATTTTGATTTCGTCCCGATTTCGTTTCGTGTCGTATATTTTTGTCGTGTCGTGTCATAAATTGACACCCCTATACCGACTTACAAACCATCTTATTTGTGAGCATTGAACAACAAGACATGTTAGACGTTAAACATTTCTTTATTTAATACTAAATCAAATATAATTACTATATGATTAAATTGTATTTCTTATTAGTTTTCAATGAATATGGATATCTTATTAAAAAAATTAAAACGTACTCCAAAACAGTAGAATGTTGAAGTTTAATGGTATTATTATTAGTATTCTTTTACTAATCTTTTTGTTGTTGTGTATGTACATACCCAAAAGAATATTATTTGTGTTTTGTGCATATTATTTGGGGAAAATGACTCTTGAGGGTAATTAACTTTTGCGTTTGTACTCATTTTGGTCCCTTTCCTTTTTTTGTATTCTATACCATCGAACTTGTTGTTTGTGTTCACCATAACCCTTTTGACCGACTTTTGACCTGCGATAGCCGGTCAAAGGGTTATGGTGAACACAAACAACAAGTTCGATGGTATATTAAGTACAAAAAAAGGAAAGGGACCAAATGAGAACAAACTCAACAGTTGGTTACCCTTCTGAGTCATTTTCCCTTTACTCATTTATAGAAAATCTCACGTCATCTCCTACTGATATTAATGACTTTATGAGATTCATTCTTACTTCTCTTCAAATCATAACCCACGAAAGAACATTATTCATACATGTACAACTTTGTAATGCACTTGAATATTTATTAGGGGAATCTTGACTAAGCAGGTGCATTTCATAATTACATTTACATTTCCAATCTAATGATTTATCGTATCATGGATTTTAGACAAGTCTACAAACGAGTGGAATCACAAGTGCTGTGATTTTTGAGTTTACTTACCTTTAAGATTGAATTCATAGGATGAGATACAACATCAATATGTACAATATCATGCTGCTTTTGCAGACACATCACCATAATATACCTTGAGGTAAACATTTATGCTGATAAATATATCTCTCATACACAATCATATCCTTTTGAAGAGAGGTGGTGACAGCTAACCACAGTAAGCATAGCATAGACCATGTTTTAACGAAGTTACCCTTCTGAAACGCTCTTCATATACGTTATAGCCAAAGAAGGTTGTAGTCTTTGATAATTTTGCAACTTTAATTTCATTTAACTTTTCAGGGAAAATGACTCAGGAGGGTAACCAACTGTTGAGTTTGTTCTCATTTTGTCCCTTTCCTTTTTTTTGTACTCAATATACCATCGAACTTGTTGTTTATGTTCACCATAACCCTTTGACCGGCTATCACAGGTCAAAAGAGTTATAGTGAACACAAACAACAAGTTCAATGGTATATTGAATACAAAAAAAAAGGAAAGGGACCAAATGAGTACAAACGCAAAAGTT